>NC_056737.1:1984489737-1984652237 GCF_019279795.1 Protopterus annectens | reverse complement strand
TATGTTCATCCTTCTTCTTGATGTCATAACCATGTTGATAAACACGATATCTGAAGTGCCTGATAGTCTTACATATATAAAAACAGGCACAGTCATTACAGACTGCGGCATATACCACCCCCTTACTGTCACATTTGAATTTCTTTTGTAACTTAATCATTCCATATCCATGTATGAAAACTTCTGCACCCTTCAACATCACTTTACATTGGGTGCAGTGTCCACATTTACTCATTTTACCCTTGTTGGAACTCCCCAAACTGCTTTCAATCATAGTTTTTAATCAAGCCACTTTTTTGTATACTATGTTTGGCCTTTCACCTAATTTACTGGCAACTTCTGGGTCATGTTTGAAAATAGACCAAAATTTTTCAATGACAAATTTAATTTCCCTGAAATGTCCATTGTAAGGCAAAACCAAAGCTTTGTTTTAATCATTACCTTTGTCATGTACATCCTGACTAACTGTAGGTGTATTAGTGAAACCCAAAAGGGGCTTGTAAAACCCACCCTGTCTCTTTCTCTTCACTTCATCAAATATTTCATTTAAGAACAGGTTGGATACATTTCTCCAATTTCTCAACTCCTTCACTCCTCCACTGATTTCTTGGCGTTCACCATGACTGTAGATCTAGAGCAAGTCAACTTCTTAGATGTAACCTTGACTAAGAATAGGGTTGACAATAAATTTGAGTCCAACTTATATAGGAAACCTTCTCATTCCAACTCCTATTTGCATTTCCAGAGCTGACATCCCACTCATCAGAAAAAATCCATTGTTAAGGGGCAATGTGTGAGACTTGCCAGGATGGTGAGTGAAGATGTCCAGTTTTTGGTTGAATGCACTAAACTATTTGACATGTTCCACAGAAGAGGTTACCCCCAATATTTCTTAAATTAAATATTTGATGAAGTGAAGAGAAAGAGACAGGGTAGGTTTTACAAGCCCATTTTGGGTTTTACTAGTACACCTACAGTTAGGATGTACATGACAAAGGTAATGTTGATTACAACAAAGCTTTGGTTTTGCCTTACAATTGACATTTCAGGGAAATGAAATTTGTCATTGAAAACTTTTGGTCTGTTTTCAAACATGACCTGGAGGTTGCCAGTAAATTATGTGAAAGGCCAAACATAGTATACAAAAAAAGAGGCTTGTTTAAAAAATATGATTGAAAGGAGTTTGGGGAGTTCCAACAAAGGTAAAATGAGTTAATGTTAGGCGACATCCAGGACTAAATGATGTCATTTCTAGCTCAAGTTATTCATAGTTGAAATCTATGCTAGCATTATAGTTGACATGTCATTATTAATTAGTGTTGAGGTGTTTTATTGTGAGGCATTGTTTTTCAGTATTAACCATCATTGTTTTTACTATTTTGTGAGTTGCATAATTGTTTTAGTTGAATGCATATTACTTTAATTATTAATTGGGAATATGGGGTGTGTCTTTTGAGCTCTTTTTAGTGTTTGGTCATGTGCTGTGTTTTTATTCTAAAGAAGTCCAGACATTGAGTGGACGAAAGCACTAAATCTTTGACAGTAATAAATTCAGTGTTCCTTTATCCACAGTGGTTGTTTTTCATTTTAGTTGGTGCTGTTCTTTTCGTGGTTTGTGTACAGATGGCTTAGTGGTAAATTCCTGCTGCTATGGTGTACAGGGTCCTGTGTTCAAGGGCTGTTTATTTTGTTGCTGGGCAGAACAGAGTCTGATGGATACAGAGGGATTAAAGCACTTTTAAGCAGTTGTAAGCAGGTTTGCATGGGTTTGCATGATGGTAAGCAGTGCCAAAGCATGGTTAAATGGGAAACTGCTTAATCTGTGTAGGCATCACTTAGCATCGTGCAAACTTGCTTACTGCTGCTTATTGCAGCTTACTCCCACTTACCCCCGTGCTAATTTCTTTAAAAGAAAAGAAAAAAGGGGTGATAGGAAAGTAGTGAAAAAAGGGGCATGCAGAGGGAAAAACAATGTGACAGATAGCTATGGATGTGCAAGATGGGTGTAGGCAAGGTCCATAGCTGTCTATTTCTGATACAGCAACAGCTGTGCATTTGTACAGAATTTGGAGATTAATTTGGACACTCCAACCCCTGAGAGAGGGATGAGGACAACACTAATGTGTTGTTAAGCCAATTAGACCAGATTACATGTGTCCAGTGGACACGTATGCAAAATGGACAGCTATGTATGGGGCAACATTGTTTTGTGGGAACAGATTTCCTTTTTGTTTTTTTATAAGGTGAGAGTGGGATGTTGGAGAAGGATAGTAGGTATTTTTGGGGAGGTAGGTTGGGTAGGAAGACAGACAAGACACCAGACAGGGGTGGTATATGACACATGTGGGGGGTAAACACTTTGGACGGGGAGGGTGATTCAGAATCAGATGCCCACAAGCCCCCAAATGGATACAGTGGGACTGAGGTCCCCACCCATGGGCAGTCACCAGTGCACTTTCATGTCCCTAAATGTGGCTGTGCTGGGGGCTGAGTAGGAGTGGCAGGCTGACCCCCAAGATGCACCATGCAGCCCTCAAACTGGTGTAGCAGCTCTCCAAATTATTTTCAAAGCTCGCTGTGCACCAATCCTGGGACCTGACGAAGAGTGACAGTGTACATGCCAGCTCCTCGGGGGGTGGGCCCCATACCTGAGGCAGTTCCACCCGAAGGTGGTGCAGGACCAGCGGGCAAGGAAGTACCGGGTTGGGTCCCAGACATGCTGGGGCCCTGTGCCATGGCCAGTTAAGGCAGGACAGGCGGCTCCACTGGAATTAGCCTTCCCAGACATGCTGTGGTGTTGCAGTTTGATAGCATATGTTGGTTAGTCATGAAAAACACATTCCAGGATTAGTTATAACAGCATGCAAAGGTATTCCCATTAACCCAAAACAACAGATTTGGAACAGTTGCATAGCAAACAGAACACATGCATATATGGAACCACAGTGGGCATTATAACAGCATGCATGTTACACTGATAGCAACAGGCCACCATTGATAGTATTTAAACAGGGAACATTAACAGTCAAATGTTTAAATATTTGTAGAACAATAGGACACATGTCCCAACAGTAGGTTTGGTGAAAAACATACCCATTGATTTATGTGTTTAGATTATTGGTGCAGATAGGGTGGAGAGAGAGAGAGAGAGAGAGAGAGATGTCAATTAACAACTTTATAGGCTTCAATTGCTCACATCTTTAATGATCATTGCTCTAATCCTTACTCTCCAGGTATTACCTCACTTTACATCGACCTATAGCCTTGGGTTAGGCAGTAGTATGTTTGTACACAGTGTACAAGTACAGCCTTCTTATAGCTAAGATATACCTTTTCTTATCTGCCAGACCTGTGGAGGAAATTTCTGTTAACAGTACCTGACTGTTTCTATCCATATTCACATAGTCAGGGTTACATATGTGCACTCATAGTGTGTGTGTGTGTGTGTGTGTGTGTGTGTGTGTGTGTGTGTGTGTGTGTGTGTGTGTGTGTGTGTGTGTGTGTGTGTGTGTGTGTGTGTGTGTGTGTGTGTGTGTGTGTGTGTGTGTGTGTGTATGTGCATGCTACTGCCATACTCTGCCTTGATTTCTATTGGTCACCCTGGGTGTGGGCGGCAGTCACCACTAGCTGTGACAGAGTGACACTTGAGGGATATTTCTTGGAGGAGACTACTTGGTGTATGTACTTATCTTGCTGTCATTTGCAGCCTTGGGGTTGGACAGTGGATGTTGTACACAGTGTATAAGTACAGCCTTCTTACAGCTAAGATATACCTTTTCTTACCCGGCAGACCTGTGGAGGAAATTTCTGTTAACACTACCTGACTGTTTCTACACATATTCATAGTCAGGTTTACATATGCGCACTCACAGTGTGTGTGTGTGTGTGTGCGTGTGTGTGTGTGTGTGTGTGTGTGTGTGTGTGTGTGTGTGTGTGTGTGTGTGTGTGCTACTGCCATACTCTGCCTTGATTTCTATTGGTCACCCTGGGTGTGGGTGGCAGTGACCACTAGCTGAGACAGCATGACACTTGAAGGACATTTCTTAGAGGAGACTACTTGGTATATGTACTTATCATGCTGTCATTTGCAGCCTTGGGGTTGGACAGTGGGTGTTGTACACAGTGTATAAGTACAGCCTTCTTACAGCTAAGATATACCTTTTCTTACCTGGCAGACCTGTGGATGAAATTTCTGTTAACACTACCTGTTTCTATACTTATTCACATATTCCTGGATGAAATTGTCCATACAGCTTACTACCACTCCCAGGATTCGAACCGTGCCTGTCTGTGCAAAAAAATAGAACAAAGTTTGTGTTTCATCAGAATATGCTATTGTGAAACTGATGGCTCTTGTTTGACTGTTTTCTGTCTAATACTCTCTTGGTTGTATAATCTGACCTTGTAATTCTGGCAGTCATGCATGGCAGATAGTTCTTATACTGTGTATTCATACTTTGACATAGCACAGTCTGGAAAAATACTGGTTAACACAACATTCCTATTCAGGTATCAGATCTTGGTGCATGGAACATTTTATATAGTTAATCTCCTGTTTTACAACTCCACAATCTTTGTCAGATGAGCCTTGATTATTTAATGCTTTCAGAGCTATAGTTGCTGTGCAGAAAATGTACACATTTCGATTCATACCACCATATACCAAAGTAAATACATCTAGTCTGGGTTTTGACTTTTATTTACAGATACTGACACATTTATTGATATATACCCCATACATCACTATTACTCTGCTAATGTCTTGTTTATTCAGTACAAACCATACCCATTTTAAACATTGACAGGTGACATTCTACTCCTTTCTATTTATTTGCCCTGAATACTACAAGCTAGATTTGTACTCACCAGCCTCACGACACAGCCTTAGCAGCCTGCTGGCATGGGCATCTATGTTCGCAGCCCTCTCATCTGCTGCTGTACAGGAGATAGAGAAACATTTATGCATACCTATCATCATATACACAGGCTGGACTTTGGAAAACACTTATTGATACTGATACTTACACACAGCTGGGACATTCCTCACCCGTACATCTTGGACCCACTGGTCAAGTCAGCAAAGTGGTGCCGGACCTGCTTACCAGTCCAAGGGATATTAGTGGCACTGGTGAGATCATGTGTGTGGCAGTCCCAGGAGCGACACAGCCTTAGCAGCCTACTGGCATGGGCATCTATGTTTGCAGCCCTCTCATCTGCTGCTGTACAGGAGATAGAGAAACATTTATGCATACCTATCATCATATACACAGGCTGGACTTTGGAAAACACTTACTGATACTGATACTTACACACAGCTGGGACATTCCTCGCCCGTACATCTTGGACCCACTGGTCAAGTCAGCAAAGTGGTGCTGGACCTGCTTACCAGTCCAAGGGGATGCCAGTGGCACTGGTGAGATCATGTGCGAGGCAGTCCCAGGCCTCTGCTTTGTATTGGGAGCCCTGGTACTTGTCCTGCAGCAGTCTCCCTTCATGGTCTTTTACTAGGAGTCCAACCATGACCCTGGACTCCTGAATGCCCCAACACTGCGCCTGAAGGTACACACCTTCACCAACACCAGCTATAGTGCCTGCAGTGATGAGCTACAACTGATTATGGGCTACATTCCCGCCTGCGAGGTTTAATAGGGCTGATTTCCCACACTTTGCCGTGATTGAATGGTTTTGAATATGCTGAGTTAAGCTAAGCATCGAGCAAACCCACTTAGCTAAGATAAGCATTGCTTATACATGGCAAGTACTGCTTACCAGTGCACAAATCCACTTAGCTATGCTAATTATTACTAAGCATACAAATTTAAGCAATGCTCACTCTGGCTAAGCATAGCTGAGCACAATTTAACAATGTTCAGCTTTCATTTTGTGGACTATCAGTATTGCAGGTTTGATTCCTTCTTAATGGCATCTTATGATATGTATGTTTCCCTTCCATAACATCCCCCTGTGTGCTTTCATTACATTATATTCTTTTGTGGCTATACTGTATGGGACACTTGTGTTTATATGGGGGTTCCACATCTGTACTACACTGACACCTCACATTTGGACCTGCTACACTACCATGGTTAACAAATATATATTATTCACTACCTATTTATAAAAAATATACTTTTACTGCTGTTTTCACATATAAAAATGAATGGACTGCATTGGGGCTCAAATTGTGAATGACTGCATATTAAGCGAACACTCTAACCACTATGCTATTTCACTTTGATTGTTTTGGCTGTATGTTTCTATTTAGCTCCTTCAGATGTTTCAGCTATGCTATACACAAATGCGTGATGCACACACCTGCTCAGCTATGCTTAAACTTTATTGGGGATGGAAAAAAATAAATAAATATTGTTGTATTTTTTTTTTATTTTTTTTTTTTACTGTACGGGTATGCACATTGCTTTCTGCATCGTAGGGCAGGACATCTGGACAACTACATCATACATGGGGGAATTGGTTTAAATGTTCCTCTCATTAACATGCTTACTTATTTGGTATGCCAGCATGTACACTGGCATACCATTCTGGATATTATCTCTGCTGGACCATTGTGGGGGGATGTGCTTTTGTGTGATTTGTAGTGTATTTTGTCCGTGGACACTGTTATGTTATGATAAAAGTGTCCGCGGACACTGTTAATTGCTTTGGAATTTTACAGCAATTCTAGAGTGCAGGGGGCATGTATACTGTATGAGCAATGCTCAGACATGCCCCCTGCACTTGTACACAGATCATGTCTATGTGGAGAATACAGCAGCATGCCTTCATTAATATGCAAGGCGCCCTGCTGTTCTACATGGGCACAATCCGCTCTCTGCAGGAATAGCACTATTCCTGCATGGAGTTTAATGAATCCAGGGGAATATGATTTTACAAGGGGATCAAGACCCCCCACCTCCACCTCAGGGCTTTTTCCCCCACACCACCCTCACATTCTTACTTTATTAATTCCTCTGTAGTACTACTGAAGAAAAAAAAAGAAAGATATAAAGAAAAGTAATCACTGCCAGCTGCAAAGCAACTAGGGAGTTCGACAATGGAAAGACGAACTTTGTGATTTAGAACCTTGTCCACTTTATACCCAACAAACTCTACAATAATGATTAGAAGCATAAGAAAATGTATATTTGTGATGTCATTTCCATTTTCAAAGCAAAGATAAGTGAGAATTACTAAGAAAATCGGATTGCTGATTATGATGATAAACCTATTGTGTAAATATGCATTGCACGTTATTTAAAAAAAATACTAATTCACTATAACCACAGAAGACTCAAGGATTTTAGCTTAGTGTCTTTTAATATCTACTTTAGTAACCAACTTATCAGAAAAAAGCTTTCTGATAAGTTGGTTACGAAAGCGGCTATTAAAAGACACTACACTAAAATCCTCGAGTCTTCTGTGGTTATAGTGAATTTGTTTTATTTAGTTTTTGTTTGGTTCACTCAGCCCTTGTGGTGGTTTATTATGTTTTAGTATTGCATGTTATTTTATTGATCAAATATTTGTTTTAACCAAATTGGTGCAAATGTGTCCTACAACATATACAAACTACAAAGACAGAGATAATATACCATTTGCAATTTAAGTTATATTGTCACTTGAACAGACAGAATGCTAATTATAGTAAGGAATGAATGGTAAGACAAAAGGAAAATATTCCTAGCATTATTTTTTGTGATGATATTTAATAATTTTAGGGATTCATATTAGGGAAGTTAAAATATTAAGTAAACATTTGTTTGGCATTGGATCAGATTTTTTTTCCATATGTGCTTGACATTTTATGCCATTTATGAGGCAACTTAATGAACTAGCAAGTGGAACCACAAGCCCCAGTGGATATGACAGCATAGGCAGTCAACAAATGCACATGATTGGGCTTCCACATAAGAAAGTCAGACTTTTGACAAATAATAAATAATATTCTAGAGGCTATGGCCGGCTTAATAAAGTGAACTTCATTTTATTAGAGCAGCCATATGACCATGTGTTTGGCTGTGAAATGTGAAAAAGACAAACTGCCAAATCTGCAATTTTCAGTTTCAAAAATTGCTCTAAATTCTAGGTACTTATATCGCAACCTGATTTTAGCAGTAATGCTAGTTGCTTTGGTTTACGTGGATAAACACTAATACAGTCTTATAAACTTCAACAACATATTTTCTGTAATGTTTGTAAGGTTTAACAATGTTTACTATTAAATTCACTGACAAAATGAGACTTGAAAATAGGTTTCCCATGTTACCGCCAGCATGTCATGTCAGCTAAGCTTGCCCCATACTGCTTTATATGTGTTCCTTTCCTCATGCCATCAAAAGTTGTTAAAGCTTTAGTTCAACTTTTCTACACTGAAATCAGTACAACAGCAACTGAGCAATCCACATCTTCTCAAGCTTTGTATGCAGAAAAACAGTACAAGATCAACTAAACAATCCCTGTCTGTAGAGTCGTATCACATACTTACAAAAAAAGAAATGAAAACGGGCATTGCAGTAAAACTACAAGCATCAGCACATAAAATCAAAGCAAAACTTTGTACTTCTAACAAAGTTTATTAAACAACCTTTCATTATTTTGTTTGAAACTTACTTGGTACTTCACATAAATGAAATCGCATGTCTCCGATTTACTTTATACTGTATGAAAATGACCAATAAATACTTTACCTATATTACGTTCATGTGTCCAGTTTCTTCTTTTCTTCAAAAAACATTCAGTTTACTTATGGTAAACTGGAAGAATAATCCTTCCGACTGGTGTCCCGTTTCTTATTTTAAGTAGCAACTCCAAAAATAACAAACTAAAGCAAAAAAAGAAATCTGGAAAACACCTTATACATTGTACGCCAAGTCCCACAGTGCTTTCAGGTCAATATACGTACACACGCGACCACTCTTAGCGCTGAACTCAGTGCTAGATGTTTTTACAGCACGCAAGCCACAAATCCTAAAATTGTACATGATAATTGCCTAAAAAAGCACTACCAATATCCCAGAACACTTTTGAACACTTTACCCTTCTGTAATACACATCTTTTTTACTTGCTTACTTAACCTCAATAAAGTACATTGTATCGCAAAATCTGGTTGCGATAATACGTAAGTACCAAATTCTATGCTACAGAATATAGAATCAGAAACCCAGCAGTGTTTTTGTTTCCTAATGAGGATCATTCAAATTCCTCTATGTTCCTAGAAACATTATATTTCCTGGGTTTCATCCTGACTGAGCACGGTTTGCACTCAATACGTCTAACCAGTCATAACACTAAAAGTCAGTCTTAAGGTAAAATCAAACATCTAGCTCCAGTAATGAATCAGCTTATGAGTTTTAATTTAATTTATGCACTTTACATTAGTAAATAAACTGGTCATCATGGACTCTTTTCAGCCATAACCAGGAACACAAGAGTAAGGCTAAATGTGTTATATCTGGATGGGTTAGAGTAGCCGAGTAGCTGATCAACCTGTATGATTTTTGAGCTTTAAGAAGACACTAGAATACCCAGAGGAAATACATACAGCTTTACTTCAGGTCCTTGGGTAATGGTGCGGGAATTTGTCAGAAACACCATCACCTCACATCATTTTACTCATGATCCTAACTTGGAGATTTTGGAGATCCAAGTCATTCTTAGCAAATCCAACTATTACTTCATTGCTAGCTATAGATCCCAATCAATGCTCCTCAAAGATCATGGAAATTACCTTAATATCATTGAGGAGTTAAATATCATACCAAGTACGTTCTTCTCATGGGACATATGCCAAACAAGCATTGTTTAGAATACTTATACCTCTAAAATTGATTAGCACACTTACACCTCTGAAAATAGATATGCTCAGCATTTCCTAGATTGTGATAATTTCAATGCACTGGAGCAAACTGCAAAACTATCCACTAGAAGCTCTAATATCTTTGTTCTGGTCTTTACGAATCTAGACTCCACCCCTTCACATCTCTGGTTAACGCTGATGACAAATCAGTCATATTTTCTGTCAGGCCTAGTGGTATCATCCCACCTCCAAATGAAACTGTCTATAGGGACTTCATCAGGGCAGAATGACTTCAGCTTGTAGAAAGCCTAAGCAAAATTACCAACAATGCTTCACAAATGGGCCCATCTCAGATGGCTGCATTCATTTCTAAATTTTACTAGTACACAAACAGCTGCATAAAAAAGGCAGTACATGTCCGCCCTAAATAAAATAGTAAATTCAGGAAGAGGCCTATTTGGCAGAATAGCTGTATAACAAAAGAATGAAAATAATGAAAACTTGTAAGGAATCGTCCCCCCTCCCATCCACATTGAAACATGCCAGCAAGGAACTTAAGGAAAAATGTCCAACAATGCACTGAGCTCATCCATAATAGTATCACATATGCCAGTCTCAAAGATATAGACAGTACATTAGCAGGCAAATCTTGTGCTAACTTTATCCCCACCTACCCACTTTGTTTATGAGTTCACAATTAAGTACTAGGCCAGATGCCTTTGTGGGCCATTTTAAGGCTAGCCAATTTCCCTTCTGAAGGTGAGAATCAAACCCTGTATGTTGTGTCTGTGAGATAAACACCTTAACCTTCTTACCAATCCCAACCTGTTACCCTCACTATCCCTGAAAATGTAGTTTCTTCTAAAATCACCTTGGGAAAAGTCGTGAAATCCTTATCATTGGTTAATAATAAGAAGTTATGTACCTACCATAACATTCCATGTTAGTTGTCTTCTTCTCGCCTTCTTTCTTGCTGTTTGGGTTCGGAGACGATCTTCGGCTCCGACTCGGGCCATTTTCTAAAGCTCGAGAGCTATTTACTGGCTCGAGGCCTCCCTATATCCCACAATGCCTGGCACTAGATCCCCAGATCTCGTTTGAAAGACCTAACACCATAACAATACAAGAAGACAACTGTCCCAATAGCAAGACTTCAGCTATAGGGCTAAAGAAAAGATAGAGGATATAAATCGGGTAAGACTCAGCCAGAGACAAGACTCATAGGAGGACTCTTCTCGGTCTATCTAGGCTAGGGGGATGGAGGGGGGAAGAAAGAAGGTGAAGAAGACAACTAACATAGAACGTTATGGTAGGTACATAACTTCTTAATGTTAAGTTGTCTCTCTCGCCTTCATTCTTGCTGGTTGGGACAGCATCCCTAGCACCTTAGTCCTGGGTGGCTCATCGGAACAGACTCTTGAGCACAGTGGAACCAAAATCAGCTCTACTCCTAGAGGCCACATCCAATTTATAATGTGAAATTAAGGTATGAGGGGTGGCCCATGTGGCCGCCGCACAAATGGCTTCCATTGGTGGTCTTGCTTGAAAGGCTAACGACGTAGCTAAAGCCCTAGTAGAGTGGCCTTTAGGTTTAGCAGGGAGTTCTTTATTCCTCATCTGATAAATAAAGGTAATAATAGAGGACAACCACCTGGATAAGGTTACTTTAGACACTGGTCAACCCTGCTTACCCTTCGCATAGGACAGGAAGAGTTGGTCTGATTTCCTTATTTGCTCAGTCCTATGCAAATAGAAACGTAATTGCCTATGAACGTCCAACTGGTATAATTTGTGTTCAGCTTTGTTGGAATAATTTGGAAAAAAAACTGGTAGATCAATGGATTGATTCAAATTATTTTCGGAGGGGACCTTAGGAAGGAACGAAGGATTAGTCCTGAGTGAAACCCTATCCTTATGAAAAATTAGGTAAGGAGGACGAACACATAGGGTTTGAAGTTCAGAAACTCTCCTCGCTGAAGTAATGGCCATCAAAAAGAGGGTTTTCCAAGAAAGCAATTTCAAGGAACAGGAAGCTGCCGGTTCAAAAGGAGGCAGTATCAAGGAAGCTAGGATCAAATTCAAGTCCCACGGAGGCAGGGGATCTCTCACTGGAGGCCTGAGCAAAATTGTTCCTTTAAGAAAAGCTTTGCAAAGCTTATGAGACATGATGCTGGTTTCTGACAGGCCCGTATGGAAATTTGAGATTGCCACTAATTGAACTCTAATGGTAGCAGAAGATGAGCCCGCTTGAAAAAGTTCTGCTAAAAAGTCTAGAATGTTATGGACAGGGGCCATAAAAGGATCTATATTTCTAGCCTCTGCCCAGAAAGAGAAACGTTTCCACTTACTAGCATAAGTCTTCCTGGTTGTAGGTTTGTGCGAAGAAAGGATAATCTCACGCACAGAATGGGAAATACTGGGAAGCCTGGCTATGGTTGGAAGTGGAGCAACCAAGCAGTGAGGTTGAGAGACTGAAGAGATTGATGCAGCCTGCCCGACTGATGGATCAGGATGTCCGGAACTGGGTCCAGATTCCAAGGCTGCTCTAGAAGGTGATGATGCAGGAACGGAAACTAGATTTGTCGAGGCCAGTAGGGGGCAATGAGGACCATCTTGCAACCCAGCACGGTAGCTTTCTGAATTAGTTTGGGAATTAGAGGAAAGGGTGGGAATGCATACAGAAGTCCCTGGGGCCAATCGTGAACTAGAGCATCTCTGGGGGAGTGTCCGGGAAGAGGGAAGAGAGTGAAGAAACTGTTGCACTTGCTGTTGAGAGGAGTTGCAAAAAGGTTGCAGCAAGGCTGACCCCATTTGCAGAAGATCTTGTCCGCTACTGTCCGATTGAGAGACCACTCACGAGGCATGAGAATAGCTCTGCTTAGCTTGTCCGCTATGACGTTGGACTTCCCAGGGATGTGCGTTGCTGTCAGAAACCGTTGAGAGGAGATCACCCACTGCCATAGTCTGAGTGCTTCTCGACATAAGGGATAGGACTTGGTTCCGCCCTGCTTGTTGATATACCACACTACAGACATATTGTCTGTGTGAATTGCAATGGTCCCAGTGAATAGAGAGTTCTGAAGAGCTTGCAATGCTAAAGCACCACCCTCATCTCCAAGACATTTATGTGCAAGTGGTACTCGTGGGGTTGCCAGGTGCCCTGGACAGTTCTGCCATGAAAATGTCCCCCCCACCCGATCAGGGAGGCATCCGTGGTCACCGTGGCAACTGGAGGAGGATGGACAAATGGCCTGCCCTGGGGTACTGTTGGGGAGACCATCCACCAAGGCAAGTGGTCTTTGCATGACTGTGTGATTATTATCTTGTGAGACATAGGAAGTTGTTGAAAGGACCATTGAGTGAAAAGCATCCACTGGAGAATCCTCATGTGAAAACAAGCCAGGGGAACTAATATGATCGTTGCTGCCATGAGACCCAAGGTTTTTAGGATGAATCTGGCCTTAATCTTTCTGTATCCTAATAATACCTGTACGTGTCGGCAAATGTCTGCCACTCTGTCTATTGGAAGTCTTGCAGACAGATCTTTCATAATTAATCTTGCGCCTATAAAGGTTAAAGACTGACAAGGCGATAATGCAGACTTTTCGAAATTTATTGAGATACCTAGGTTGGGGCAAGTTTGGATGGTATAGTCCCTGGCTCTCAGCAATTGATGTCTGGTGGTAGCAGTAAAGAGCCAGTCATCTAGATATGGAAACACCTGGAATCCTTGCCGTCTCAGGTGAGTGGTAACCACTGCCATGCATTTGGTGAACACCCTGAGGGCTGTGGTGAGACCAAAGGGCAGGGCTCTGAACTGGTAATGACTGGCTCCCAGCTGGAAGCAGAGAAACCTTCTGAATTGCCTATCCATTTTGATATGGTAGTACACATCCTGAAGATCTATGGAGCACATCCAATTGTCCTGACCCAAAAAGGGTAGAATGGACTGAAGCGTGACCATCCGGAACTTTGTTCTTTGAACAGACTTGTTTAGCCTGCTGAGATCCAAAATTGGTCTCCAGTCCCCTGTCTTTTTTGGTACCAAAAAGAACTTTGAGTAAATTCCAGATCCTTGCTGGTCTGCTGGGACTTGTTGGATGGCCTGTTTTTTTGGCAGTTTTGAAATTTCTTGTACTGCATGTTCCCTTAGACTGGGTGGAACATCTGGGATGGGATTGTTTGATTTTAAGGGGGTGTGGACAAAAGGGATTTTGTAACCTCCGGATATGATAGACCGTACCCATCTGTCTCGTGTGATGAGACGCCAGGCTTCTGGGTACAGAGACAACCTTCCCCCGACTGCCTCCGAAGGTGAACAGCCGGGCAGCCCCTCAGGGGTGCTGGAAGGGCTTGTCAGAGAAAGATTCTCTGCTGCCCTGATTCTGTGGACCCCCTCTGCCCCACGGGCGGCGTCTATTGCTGTTCCCTCCTCTGCCTCTGGAGGGAAACTCGCCACGTGTGTTAGGCATGGCTCCCTGGGGTTTCCGGAACCACATCTTTCCACTCTTCTGACCTTTATGGTATGGTCCAGAGGGAGTGGAAAAATGGACTCCCACTGCAGACAGAGTCTTGCCTTCCTGCTCACACCTGACAAGGGTATCTTTCACCTGAGGTCCAAACAGAGCCAAACCATCAAAAGGGGCATTGGTGAAAGACGCCTTGAAGGGATCAGCAGAGTTACATAACTGCATCCAGGCATGTCTTCTCAAAGCCACGCCTGTGCCTGTGGCCCGACTCGCCCCATCAGCCGCATATGAAATGAGCCACATGGAGGAGTTGACGATAGAATTAAGAGTCGCCAGCTGGGAGTTAATCTTGTCTTGAGCCCCCGCAGCTGATGGATCTTGAAGGGTATCACTTAGCTCCTTGAGGAGATCCCTCTGGAGGCGGGTGAAGTGGCACAAGTAATTCAGCGACCGCATGGAGAAGGTTGCTGAAGAAAACATCCACTTCCCGTATCTGTCCATTGTCTTAGACTCTTTATTAGGGGGATGGACAGGTCCAGAAGTGTCAGCCAACTCCTTTTTCGTGGCCGCTGCTACCACCTTGGCATCAACGGGGGCACCCTTTGTCAAAAACTGTTTATCTTGAGGGGCCGTAATAAACTTAGTGGGCCTGCGGAGGGTTGGTTCCAATGGGTCCGTGGCTGACCATGCCTTTCAAGCCACTACTTCCATCAATGGATTGAAAGGTGGAGACACCCAGGAGTTGGAGGGGCAAGAACCAAACGTGTCCAGAAATACCGACTCGTCCTCAGAAGGGTTAAGAGCAGTCCAGTTCCCCCTCTGCCTAAGGATCTCAAGGATGTCTGAGAAAGAGACATCTTCAGAGGGGGATCTTGGGGACCATTCCGAATCCTCCAAGTCGGTATCTGATGTGACAGACTCTGGGGAGTCAACATGTTTCCTCTTACATTTCCTCTTACGAGGGGGCTCCTCTGAAATCTCAGGGGAGGCCTCGGAAAAGGAAGATACACCCAGTGGGGTGACCTGGAGCATTTGATCCCCTCGCTTGGGGTCTGGAGGAGGGGCAGAGACCAAAGCAGGCACCCTGGGGGGAGGAGCTGAAGGGGCTGATCGAGGTGCAGACTCGGTAGTCAGCACGCTCCTCATGACCTCGAAGGCGCCCCTGTCCAGCAGAGAAGAGGGGCCCCACTCTGAAGAGACAGGAATCCTCCCCGGCACTGAAAGGGACAGCTCTGAGGCCAATGTAGGAACCGAGCTTACCTGCGCCGAGGCTCCGAGAGGGAGAATGGGGCCGGACAAGGGTCCAATGCCACTCACCCCCTCAGAGCTGACAAGGGAGTCTCAGTGCCCAGATTCCCTCCAAGGACGGAACCATTGAAGAAATCGGAGCAGACAACAGAGCAGAAAGGGGAAGCATCGGCGCCGACGTTTCCAGGATCCAAGCCCCAACAAACTCCAGCTCCGAACTGGCAGGAGGAGTTGGAGGAGGAACTACTTCAGAAACAGGAACAGCCACAGCCTGATGAGGAGGGCTAGTTAACATTTTAGCCAGGGCCTGCGATTTGAGGAGTCTACTAACCACTCTCTCCAAGTCATGATCGGATAGCCTTGAGGACCGAGAAGAGTGGGACTGATGGCGCCGTTCAGATTGTAGTAAGGACGACCCCGGAGCCGTGTGAATCGACTGTAGGGATGGCGACCTAGATCACTTACGGTTCCCTGACGGTTCTGACACCAAGGTCGGAGCCGAGGGAGATTTAGATACTTCGGTTCTGGCCGGAACTGAAATAGAAGCAGATGCTCCACCTGGCGACGGCTCCATACTGGGAGCCGACAGCTTGGTGGGCTTAGGGGTTTTCGCTGGCTGCGACTTTGCCGGAGACCCTTCGGGTTTAAGTAACCCCCTGAGAATCAACTTGTTCCTACGCTGCTGCAGGACTCTCAGACTAAAGGCATGACATACCGAGCAAGAGTCCTGCAGGTGTAGGGTGCCCAAACAATAAACACAAAAAGTGTGACCGTCTGTCAGAGACATTTTCTGACAGCACGAGTCACACGTCTTGAACCCTGATACCTTGGTATCCTCTGACATGCTAAAGACAAAGGGATACCAACTGAATAATATTAGACTAGTGTAAATAAACACACACGCTCACACACACACACACACACACTAGTCCCACACCTTCACACAAAAAATTAAAGAGAGTAACAATACTAGCAAAAATAAAAAGAAAATTATCTTTAAACTACAAAGGCTAAACACTACTTCCTACTGGAAAAAGGTTTATAAAAGGGAAGGGGATAGCCTCTAATTTAAACGGCCTACTTTAGGGAGATAGGGGGGGAGGGGAGAAACTCTCTAATTAAAACGAGTTTCCTAAAAGGCAGAAAACACGGGTACTACAACTAATCTAACTGTACTACACTACTAAGAACAAAAAAAAAGCTTGAAATATGTACTAAAATTTAACAACTAATTATGATAAAAAGATGACTACGACCTGAGCCAGTAAAGCGCAACCTCGTAGCTGAAGTGGCAAACGAGATCTGGGGATCTAGCGCCAGGCATTGTGGGATATAGGGAGGCCTCGAGCCAGTAAATAGCTCTCGAGCTTTAGAAAATGGCCGAGTCGGAGCCGAAGATCGGCTCCGAACCCAACCAGCAAGAATGAAGGCGAGAGAGACAACTTAACATTAATATTTCTATGGGATCAGGCAAACATACAAGGTATTATTCTCATAAGTGCTGGCTATGCCTAACACCCTAATACTGGGTGATTTCAACTACCCTGCCATTAACTGGGAAAACTACTCATGTACCAACACCTTTGCCCAACAGTTCTTGGAATTCATAAATTCCAATGCCCTGGATCAACTAATCTATAATCCCACCAGGGGCTCCAATATCCTAGACCTGGTGATTACCAACATGGGAAATTGATGCTCCACACCTATTGTCACCCCCTCATTGGTCAAGTATGACCATAACCTAATCACCATTGACATCCACATCCCTCCCCCACCCTCAGTAAGGAAACCTCTAAAAAACTTCTCCAAAGCCAACTTCATGCAACTCAAGTCAGAAGTGACAAGCTTCATGACACCCATGCAGACGAGAACTGAAAGTTCAACTGCTGAATCCTACACTAAGGCACTGTACAACCACATCCACTCATGCATGAATTGTGCCATCCCAAATAGAACCAAGATGCTCTCCTCCAAAAAAAAGGAAGCCAATCTGGTGGTCCCCTGCCATAAACAAACTATCAAACAAAAGGAAGAAATGACCCCTACTATAAATTTGATCTTGGACACTCCTCCCAGTCTAGTGTCATTAGCTCATTCTACCTAATACAGAGAGAACATCTGAGAAGGCCAACCCACTTAGTTTCTTTCCTTCTGTTCCTCCTTTCTCCCTTTCTTAAAAAAAATGCCTGAATCTCCTTGTGTTCTGACTGTGCTTCTCAAACATTTTTGAAATATAGAGTATATATTTAGTGCATTCATTAAAACTTTATTTGTCTTAATATTGCTACAACTCAAGTGCTCTAGGTTGCACTGCATCTGAATTGTTTTAGTGTGGTTTAGCTGCTTTTCTGTATATATATATATATATATATATATATATATATATATATATATATATATATAGACTTTTCTGTATATGTAGACTAGCTACTTGTTCTACTGTATTACTGCCTCTTAAATCGTTTTTCAGTTGTGAACTTGCGTTGCTTCATTTCAAAAGTTTTAAATTGCTAATTTTGTAGAGTTTTAATTGCATTTACTGTTTAGGGCTATACACTCAAGTGCGTTAGCCTTTTCTGTGTTTATTTACTGTATTAGTGCATTATTTAGCCTGTTTTAACCAAAAAAAAAATACTATCTTGTTTGCTCATTTCCCGCCTTTCCTAGCTAGTATAGTCCAGATCCCAGGCTTTGCTGGTTTCAGGACTTTATTTTCTGTGTTCAGAGCTATCCATACCTTGCTGTGGTAGAGGGAAGTCCTACTGCTTACCAGTGGGAGTGGTGAGCATTGTACTGCCTATCTAGCACTAGAGGAGTGATTTCCAGCTCTGAAATTGTAATTTTATTAGCCATTTTGGGCTGATTTCTATCCCTTTCAACTTTTTGGCTTAAAAACTCATGTGTTTGTGCATTTTTCACATCCTGCAGCTAAATAAACTACAATTAAACTATTCCAGTTGCCAGAAAGTCTGCTATTCAAATTTTCCCTTAGAACTAGCTGGTTTCTCAGTAGTAACACTAAAATCTGAACCCCTGTGACTAGCACTTGCTCTAGAACCTGATGGAAAGCACTAGGAAGCCTTAAACTGATACAAGCACTCAACTCTCCTTGTTAATAAGGAGAAATTAATCGTAGGCACTAAACAGCCTATAACTGCAAAGCACCTTGCAAAGGTAAGGGAAAATAGCTCTTGTACTTTACAAAAAAGCACCTAAACAGGCATGTCCAAGGGTCAGCTTCCGGTGATTCCTCCTGTCCACCTGGTGAATCTGGGCATACTGGGGCAATGCAGCAACTGCCTCATGTACACAGACAACCCTCTCCTCCTGCCACCCAACACTACAACCTGCGAGAGATGCGCTTACATGGCCAAACTGGAAGCAAAGCTCTCTCCAGCCAAGATTGTGCTAGACAATTAAGAGGAGAAGGTTAACACCTGCACCACACCTCAAGCAACACATAGACCTTCAAAACCCATGCCATCAACACCCACACATAGCAACACTAAACCCACATATGTGGAGGTCCTTAACATTAACCTGCCCAAGCAACAAGGACCTCCGAAGCTGAAACACAAACAAACACCAGTCAACAACCAAATTGACACATAGCTCACAACAACAGTGTGCCACCCAACAACAGCCCATAAGGCAAGACAATGTACCCAACACTTTAGTCATAGATGACTCTATAGTCAGGCACACTGATGTCCCACTCACCAGGCTGAACAAGGAGAAAATTACAGTCAGCTGCCTGTCGGGTGCCAGGATCCACCACATAACGCATGCACTCAAGTCACTCCACAAGTACAAATACGACTCTGTCATTGTCCATGTTGGAGTGAATGACTTGAAATGTATCTCCCTGGACTACATGAAAAGAGACATGGAAGAGCTCTCGGATCATGTGGCCCAGGCAGGTATGACCCTAGCCTTGAGTAGCATCCTGCCTTTGCCCAGAATGATACCACAATATAAGGACAAAATGATTGAATTCAACAATTGGCTAAGTTTCTGGTGTCATTCAAAGGGGATCCAGTATCTGTCCGCCTGGGACGACATGATCGACAAACCACAACGCTTTGCCAGAGATGGTCTGCACCTGTCACCCCTGGGATTCAGGTTACTGGCTAAAGCTCTTACCACCCCTATAGTGCCTTTTTTAGGCAAGGTAAAAAGGACAAAACCACCACCGTAACAGATACAAGCATGCAAAATCTGAAGGTAATGTTACTCAATGATAGAAGTCTAAACCTCAAAATGCGCTCTCTCGAGGCACTCCTAAAAATGGAGAACAACATTATGTGTGCAGTAACTGAGACCTGGTTCAAGGCTCCAGAGAGCAGCCCTGCAATGCCAGGCTACAACACTTACCACACTTTTCGGCCACCAAACCAAGACCAAAACACTAAAGGTGGAGGAGTGTCCATATTCACCAAGGATATTCACACCTCCAGGCTAGTTGCCCAAAACAATGCATCTGAAATTCTCCATGTGCAACTAACACTAGGTAAGATTCCAATACACATTGTAGCTTGCTACAGACCCCCCACCATGCCCCAAGATTCTCACTACACCTTTCTAAACATACTGGAAAATATTAAGATACAACCAAACACCCTAATACTGGATGATTTCAACTACCCTATCATTAACTGGGAAAACTACTCAGGTACCAACACCTTTTCCCAACGGTTCTTGGAATTCATAAATTCCAACACCCTGCATCAACTAATCCATTGTCCCACCAGGGGCTCCAATATCTTAGACCTGGTCATTACCAACATGGGAAATCGATGCTCCACACCTATGGTCACCCCCTCATTGGTCAGGTCTGACCATAAGCTAATCACCCTAAACATCCACATCCCACCCCCACCCCCCAGTAAGAAAACTTCATAAAAAACATCTCCAAAGCCAACTTCATGCTACTCAAGTCAGAAGTGACAAACTTCATGACACCCATGCAGACGGGAGCTAAAAGTTTGACTGCTGAATTCTACACTAAGGCACTGTACGAGCACATCCACTTGTGCATGAATCATGCCATCCCAAATAAAACCAAGATGCTCTCCTCCAAAAAAAGGAAGCCAATCTGGTGGTCCCCTGCCATAAACAAACTATACAACAGAAGGAAGAAACTGTTGCAGAAAAAAGGAAAATCCCAGGATGCAAAAAACTCCCTTACCAGCCTCAGTAAGAAGCTGAGATCCCTCATAAAATCCTCCAAAGCTAGTTATGAAAACAAAATTGCCAAAGATTCCAAAGACAACCACAAGGCATTCTATAGTCATGTCAAGAATCTAAATGGCAATGCTCAGATCTGCTCTGAGCTACAACAGAATGGCATTAAATATACTGATCCCAAGGATATTGCCAGTATCCTGGCAGATCGATTTAGTGCCAACTTCACCCCCCTCTCACCCCCTAAAGGGAACTCAGTACTGAAAGATTGCCAAATTCCAGTAATCACGGCCACACAGGTAGAAACCGCACTCTCCAAAGCTAAGAATACAGCACCCATGGGACCAGATGACATTCTGGGTTGTGTACTACATGAACTACAAAATGAACTGGCACCTCACCTAAGTGTCATGTTTAATCGTGTTTATATTACCCTATCGTACGATTTCAATAGTGAACACTATTTCATCGTACCAAAAATATCTAAACCACAAAATATCGAACATTCAGAACAGCTGTTCCGAAACACAAACACACAAGCACACCAAAATAAATAAACCATACACATACACTTAACAAAAACATAATTTTAACCCTACACTACTACCTATCCACTCACCTTAACCCAACCCTAACCCTAAAGTCCCTAACTACCACACACTCACCTTACCCACTCCCTAACCCTAAAGTCCCTAACTACTGCACATTCACCTTACCCGCTCCCTAACCTTAAAGTCCCTAACTACCACACACTCACCTTACCCGCTCCCTAACCCTAAAGCCCCTAACTACCGCACACTCACCTTACCCGCTCCCTAACCCTAAAGTCCCTAACTATCGCACACTCACCTTACCCGCTCCCTAACCCTAATGTCCCTAATGATCAGACACTCACCTTACCCCGATCCGTTCCCACACTTACCTTAACACGGTCCGTAACCTCCGTTCACATACTCATCTTATCCCGGTCTGTAACCCTCCCACCACAGTAGAGTAAATAGCGAAGCCATGGAATGGACAACTGAAATCTTACCCTAGGTAAGATTTCGAAGTTTCATGGCTTCGCTATTTTCAGTTTTCAACAAAACAGGTCGATATTATAGCATTCAAAGTTTAAAAACTTTGATACTATAATATAGACCTGTTTAATCATAGCCTCACCTCAGGCTTCATGCCCACTGAGTGGCGCACAGCTACAGTTATCCACTCCACAAGGGGGGATCCACTGTGGATCCCAGGAACTACTGTCCCATCAGTCTGACGAGCCTGGTCTGCAAGGGCATGGAACGCATTATCATGGAACTTATAAACAAAGACATTGGCAGCCTTCAAACACTGGAGCCCACCCAGTTTGGGTTCGTGAAGGGCAGATCTTGTCTCCTGAACCTGATTGACTTCTTTGAATCAGTCTCCAGAGCTGTGGACAAGGGTAAAGCAGTCCACACAGCCTATCTGGACCTCACCAAGGCCTTCGACACCATCCACCACTCTGGAATCATAGATAAACTTACTAAGCTGGGCATAAATCTCTACATCACTCGATGGGATGCCAACTGGCTTACTGACAGAACCTAGACTGTAAAAGTAGCAATCTCCAAATCCAGCTCCAGACTAGTGACAAGTGGAGTACCTCAGAGTTCAGTCCTGGGACCGCTCTTGCTTGACATCTACTTCTTTGAAGTACAGGCCAACACTAAGGGACTCTGGCTAACAAAGTTCACAGATGACTGCAAACTGGGAGCCATTACTGAATCCCCAAATTATGTGGATATTCTACAAAAGGGCCTTAGAGGAACAGATGCTTGGTGCCAGAGCCATGGGCTCAAGCTTAATGCCAAGAAATGTATAGTTATCCCCTTTGGGGAAAAAATATGTACCCATGAATTACCACATAGGTGGCAGTACACTAAACACCGAAAGTGTGATGAGAGACTTAGGGACACAGGTGGACAGTGGTCTCACCTTCCATAACCACATCGCCACAGTAGTCATGAAATCCTTCTTATTGTGGCACACCTCATCACTAAGGCTTTTCATCCAGAAAAAAGGAGGTCATTGTCCTACTGTACTCATCCCTCATTAGACCCATTATAGAGTACAATGTCCCATTTGGTATGTTCCTCACAAGACATCTGCAACAGCTGGAAAGGCTGCAGAAATACCTCACTAAAAGAATCACAGGCCTAAAGCAGATGCCCTATGCTGACCATCTAAAACATTTCCAGCTATACTCTGTGGCATATCACCAGAAATGTTACTGTAAGAATGCCAGTCCATGGACTGCTGAGGTGATAAAACTGCTCAAAATTAAAACCACCAACAAATGCAGACAGCACCAAATGTTGGCATAAAAAATCTCCTTTTAATAGTTAAGCGCTTTCACCCACTGAATGTGGGCTTCATCAGAACATCTAATTACATTGTTGTATCATCTACTCAGAGGCAATCACTGCTTAACATATAAGGCCATGTCAAACCCAGAACTGCTGGACATGCTGCACTTAAAGAAATCCCAATCCCTCAGAGCCACACACTCCAGGGATCTAAACCTTGTCATCACAATGAACAAAACATGCTGGAGGGATAGGTTCCTGACCCAGAGACTCCCCATACTCTGGAATAGACTGCCCATACATGTCAAGCAGAGCGCCTCCTTGGCCGTCTTCCAAAGGAACCTTGACAATTGGATGGAAGATAGGAAATTCACCCCGGGGATCACATCAGTCACCCTGCTAGACAGGGGTCCAGGAAAGTAAATATTGTGGGAAGAAATATCCAGGGAATTGTTATGGCTAGGCTTGTATAGGCCCTAAGGCCGATAGCCTAGTACTAACCTATGAACCTATGAGCTTCTATAGAAATTGGTCACCCTAAGTCTACCTAAAAGATTTTTTCCTGATACATGGACAACAGCCATTGCGACTCCCCTACATAAGGGTACCCTCCCACATAGTCAGATAACTACAGACCCATCATCCTCATCAGTCCTACATGCAAAGCTATGAGAGGTACTATAGCTGAACTCATTTACACAGATATAGGCAACTTAAATGATCCAGATCCCAATAACTTTGGTTTTGTGAAGGATGGGTTCTGTTTCCTGAACCTAGTAAGCTTCACTGAAACTGATACAGAGGGTTTCAGACACTGTTTACAGTGGTCACTCCATGCATGCCATTTATTACAACTTGGCCAAGGCCTTTGACACTATCCTCCATGCTGGTAATATTGAAAAACTAGACAAACCTAACATAAACCCATATGCTGTCTACTGAATTGGAGGTTGGCTATTCAACAGATTCCAGGTTGTGAAAGCAGCTGGTACCCTCTCCGAATGTAAAAGCGTAACTAGTGGAGTACCACAGGGATAAGTGCTGGACACTGTCTTATTTTATATTTATTTTGCACAAATCCAGGTTAATATCCCAAAAGTATGGTTGACCATGTTTGCTAATGGCTCCAAGCTGGTCACTGTTATCTGCTCACCTACTGATACTAAACTTCTCCAAAAAGGGTTGGAATATGTGCATACCTGGTGTACTGAGTTCTTGCATCATGTTTTTTGCCTGTTCCTCAAAATTTGTGGCTTTCTGGCAAATCACTAAGTATTGAAATAACTAAATGATATCATACATTTGAGTTTCAAGCTTCATTTTAATCAGAAAATGTATACAAAGACAAATGCTGTTACTCTAGCAAATTTCCAAGTCTATAAAAACAATATGTAAAATTTGTCTATATTTTTGGGCCTTTGTTCAAATTTCTTATAATAAGAGGTTGAGAGGTATGGAGGTATTGTATGTAATGCCCTAGTTAGGGGGTGGTCAGGTTAGTCAATTAGTAAATCCAACAAAAAGTGCCAAAAGGTCCAAAATATGACTTCTTCTTTTTTCGGCTTTTTCCTGGTTAGGGGTTGCCACAGCGGATCACCTGTCCGCTCATGATTGGTAGTAGAGTTTTACAGTGTCGAGTTGCCAGCCCGGCACCCAACCTTTCACTGAAGGCACACACATGCACACACTCATACCTAGGGCCAATTTTAGAGTGTCCAATCCACCTACAGCATGTCTTTGGGATGTGGGAGGAAACTGAAACACCCGGAGGAAACCCACGCGACTACAGGGAGGACATACAGACTCCGCACAGAAGGCACCCCAACCAAGGATCAAACCGGAGAACCTAAAAGGTCCAAAATACGACTAATAAACTGAAAACTGGATCCCTGAAGGTGCACAATGAAGCTCGCAGACAGGCGGGTTAAAGTACTTTAATATAAATCAAATCCATCAACAAGAAACCATTAACGCTCAAAACAATTACGTTTTCGTTTAAAAACTTCATCAGATATGGGCTGATGCCTCTGAAGTGCTCATTTATAGTAGCTTGAATTAAAAAGATCCAATCACATACCATCTCCATTAACATAATTAATTAACACAACGGGTTAAAAAAAGGTTGAAAACGAAACACCTACTTAACACATTTAAATACACTTTTTTAAAAAACTTTTAAAATCATCGTTAAATAAATAAGTATGCAATAAAATTTAAATAAATAAATACTTATTATATTTAAAAAATTTTTAATGCTTATTACATTTTAAGTTCCTTCAACAAGAATAAAGTTTTTAATGGTATGGATTATAGCACCATCGTGTGGTCATTTTATGACTACATCAAACCAGTGAATAATATTATTTCACACAATCACATTTAAAAGTTTTAATAAATTAACTGTGTTAATGAATAACTTATGTTAAAAAATAAATACTTAACACTATGTTGTAAAAAAAGACCTTGTGTAGACAAGGGGAATAATAAAAATAGATTTATGCCATTATTTATGTAGTCCCTATAGTTCTGCAGCTCTGAGTTTGAGAAGGGGGGCAATGGAAATGCAATTGTTCAGCCCTGGCCATTTGTTAGCCTGCAAGGTTACTTGCCACCAAAGCTCCCTATATTCCATTCTTTCCTCCCATAAACCACCCCTTTCATCACTTTTCACCTTTTCTAGCACAAAAAATAGAAAGTGTGCATCCTGCTTGTGTTTATATAGGGCATTGGTTTCTTTTTTGTTTTGTACTTTATAAATGTTTTCATAAATTCTTCTTTTTAATTTATGTTCAGTCTTTCCTACATAGAATGCTTGGCAAAACTCATATTTTGCCAAGTACGCTATGCCCATGTCATCACAGTTATTATATTCTTTCCCTTCTATTACAGTATTCCTACTTTCTAGAAATATTGTCTCTTTGTTAGCAATATAGGGACATTGTGAGCAATGCCCACATTTAAAAGTTCATTTTTTCTTTTTGTATTACTTCCAAAATCGACCTTATGATTATTTTCTAATAAATTCTTTAAACTACGGGAATTTTTGTATACTACTTTCAATTTTTCTTTTGCTATTTTATCTGGATCTGTAATAGTAATCAATCTATTCCATTCCTTGTTTATGATATCCTTAACCAAGGTCGAACTTGCGTTAAATTCTAATATCAATGCTCTATTAAAGTTCTCCACAGCTTTATTCCATCCAATGCTTCCTTCACTACACCCTAAAATGGGTTGAAATTTCCCTGTTCTTCCTTCCAAAACTTCTTTCTCTACTTGCTCAATTAATGAATATGGATAATCTCTTTTTTTAAACATTTGATTAAGAACGTTCATTTCCTCAATATAGTCAATATAGTTTAATAGGGCTTTACGTTAGCAGTATGTTTAATAGGGCAGTACGTTAACCCGCCTGTCTGCGAGCTTCATTGTGCACCTTCAGGGATCCAGTTTTCAGTTTATAGGTTAGTCAATTAACTTTATCAGGCTTGACCCTGTAACTTGGTTTCATTAGACAAGAGCCTGAATTGTCTACACCAACTACCTGACTGCTGAAGGAATTGTGAGCTTCACTGTAGATAAGAGCCTGAATCTTCTACTGTATCAGACTGCTGAAGGAATTGTGAATTTGAATTTCAGTACATTTTCAGGGAATTATGAGTTTCAGTGCATTTTAAGGGATTATGAGTTTCAGTTAATTTTCATGGAATTATGAGTTCCAAGGGAAGAGAAGTTTACTGTTTCTTGTGCCAAGTCTGTTTTCAATGTGCAACTAACTACTTTGTTTATCAAATGGCAGTCACTGTTTGGGCTGTAGAATCTGAAAGCATTGTTAGCAGCATAATTGTCTTTGGTGCAGAAGGCTGTGGATTCTACTCCCACACCATGCAGATGGAGTGTGATGTTGCAGTGCCCTTTCAATTGCTGATTATTTGGTGCATTTTAGGGGATAGATGTTGCAGTGCCCTTTCAATTGCTGATTATTTGGTGCATTTTAGGGGATAGGGGTTCTACACTCATGAGTGTGTCCTCCTTTGTATGAGATGTCTAGTAACTATGAACTTGTTGTCAGTTTGTCAATCATTCCCGGTTGCAATATTACCAGCTTACCAATTTTTTTTAATGTAAAGTAGGCAATTAATTCTTCAAGAGCAAAAGGCACTGAATTTGTGGATGAAACATTGAAATGTAAAGTTATTTGCCAGTAGCAACCCCCTCATTAATTACAGATCTCTTTAATGTGGAATTATTCAGATGACTTTTACTTCTGCAGAGACTGTACTTTATTTATTTATTTATTTTACATTTGTTTACTGGGAAAGTCTGACTGGACACAGGTCCTTTTTCAGTGGAGGCCTGGGAAGATAAGCTCCACATAAACTTAAACTAGTACTACAGATATACAAATATAGTGATATAAGAGCCACATAAACTTAAACTACTACTACAGATATACAGATACATACAATGATACATAATAATGCAGAGGCATAGCAGTTAATAGAAGAATAATAAAAAAATAGGAGGTAGTAACAAAATAAAGAGCAGAATATAATGCTGTACAGGAGAGATGTCCAATGTAATAGTACATTATAGTGCAGTGGGATAGCTCTTACTATGAGTAATGAAAAATAGCAGATAGTACAAAGAGTATAATATAACTCAATATTGTAAAAGGAAAGTGAGAGTGAGAGACTGTATTTATAAGAGGAGTTTGAAGTTTATATTTACACCAGGAAAATATGGAAACATTTCCAGTGATAAAGCTAACTTTAGGTATTTTGGTCTTTGAGTATAATACAGATGTGAATGAAACCGCACAATCTGTCCCAGTAAAACTCCAAATACACCAGCATGAACACCAGTCCAAAGATGTTCAATACAAATGAAACAAGTTTATTGTAAAAACCATCCATTAAGCGCTTTCATCTTACATAAAAGACTTCTTCAGAACAACTAATCTATGTTTTCAGTACTATTATAAATACAAAAAAATCATCACCTGACATGCGTTAATTATAATTTAAAGTGCCAGTGCTGGTATTTCAAGTTCCTTCCTGTTTGAAACTATAAATACATTCTAAACAACTAACCTATCAAAATATTTTAAAATATTTTAAAAACACAAATAAATCAATGACAATGTAAACAACATTTGATCAAAAGAATAAACTTAGTGTAATACAGTTGGAAAAAATTCATACTGTTGATAATGAAAAAAACAGTAAATGTAAATAGGTTCACGACCACTACATTTCCTAAACTTGTGCATTTTTTTGACAATTAACTTAAATTGTCTAATATAGGTTTGATCGAAATGTGTTCATTTATTCCAGGGTAAACTGATGCATTTAGTTTAATTTGCCACCTTACTTCCTTGTCATTGACAGTTTTTTTAATGTCACCCCCTCTCACATTATACTTGACCAACTCTAATATACCAAATTTAAAGGATGAACAGTCCTTATTGTTATTTAAATGTTTCCATAGGACATTATTGCCGTCATGTTTCTTGATACTATAATAGTGATAACATCTAATAGTCTTCCCTACATAGAAGCAGGGGCAGTGTGTACAGGTGGCTAAATAAACCAAGTTTTTTGACCTACAGTTACCCTTCTGAAAAGTAATTCTCGTTTTGTTGTAATTTTGCAAAGTAATACCTGGAACGTCTATAATGTGTTGACATTGTTGGCATGTACCACACTTGGTGGTTCCACTACCAACACACCTATCACCTTTCCTATCATACTTCCTCTCCAACAATTATTTCATGTTGAACCCAATCTTATAAACAAAAAGTGGCTCGTTCCCCACTATTTTTTATATACTGTTGTCAGCCTTTAGTACATTCCAATTTCACTGGATTATACGCCTAATGTCTCCACAGTATGATGCGTGTTGGATAACACATGCCTTATTATACTTTCCTATGACACCATCGTCATTGGGTATTCTATTACGCTTATACTTAATTCCCCATTGATTCCTAACATATTCACTAACATCCAATATCATATCTATAAATAAGAACCTATTTTACCCAACTCACTGTCCAAGTCATTAGCTTCTGAGGTCATCCGAGCTGCTCGGATACATTGCCCTTTGACAATGTTCCTTTTTTGAGCCCAAGGGTGATTACTGGAGAAGTGCAAATAGGAATTGCTAAAAGTGTTCTTCCTAAAAATATTGGACTTAAATTTCCCATCCTGTAAAGTTATTTGTACATCTAAATAGGAGATGGTTTCCTTGTCCATATTGAAGGTGAATTTGAAATGTTCACTACAGGAATTTAAATAACCAAGAAACTTTACCAATTCCTGTTGGTTACCCCTCCACAGGAGAAAAATATCGTCCAGAAACCGAAGATAGCAAGAAATATACCTAAACCAATTAGTTTGAAAGATGTACTCCTTTTTCCAATCAAAGACTACTATCAACACTTGACTGCTTATAGTACTCACCTTCGTACAAAATATAATTGTGTGCCAAAACCGTCTCCATAAAATCCAGTACCAATAGAGTCTTGTCCCAGGATAACATTCCAAGCCCAGTGATGCTCTCTTGAAACCTGTTCATACCCTCCTCTTTCGGTATATTAGAGAAAAGGTCGATTACATCAATGGTGACAAGCCATTCGACCCCTTCAGATAACCCAGGCTGCAGCCTTCCCAAAAAATCTCATGAGTCAAGGACCAAGTGTGGAATTTTCCTAAGAGTGGATTTAAGCCATTTGTCAATGACCTTTCCAAAAGGGAAGGTCTTGGCATGACTCCCTGAGATTATAGGCCTGAAAGGGGGGTCCATAATGTCCTTATGGACCTTGGGAATGCCCACTGTTGTACTGATTATAGGTTGCTCCACTTTCAAAAATTGGTACAGATCAGAATCTATTCTATCTTCTAACAGTAGGTCCTCCAAAAACAGGTCCACCTTATGGTACCCTATGTTAACTTCATTCACAGAGGAGACCTCGTATTTGCCGGAACTAAGCAGAATGCTGTTAATCTTATTGCTGTAATCATTAGACCTTGTCCGGCTTCATAATCCTAATATTGGGGTCCTCCTGTAAATCATTCAATGTTCTTTGTTCTTCCTTTGTTAAATTGTACCTGGTACCATACCTCCTCTGCTTACTATATTGATAAAGGTCCCCTATAACCAATTTCTCAAAGGTGTCGAGAAGGTTGTTCAGGGGGGGGAGTGTATGTACTTTTAATTTTAAATTCCTTTAATTCTTTATACTGGGTACCTTCAAACTTTACTCCTAAATTAAGTTTCCTTATGTATTTCTTTATATCCACTATACTATCTACTAGATTGAATTTTCCATAGGGTATAAACTTCATCCCCATAGACAAAAGGGTGAAGTGTTCTTTTTTAAGTTTCACCTCCGTATAATTGTAGATGTAAAAATTATCATAAGAACTAATAATGTCGTTAACCTTAATAATCTCGAGATATTTCTCTTTTGAGGAAGGTCCATGAGGGTTGACTACCTCATCGACCTTCCCCCCTGATAATCTCCCCCTCCATTGTGATAGCTCCTCTGATTTTCTTCCCAACCCTGTTCTCTCTCTAAAAAATTGTGATACTGTGATTGATTGTTGTTGTTAAAAGTACCTCTGTGGTTTTTGAATGACCTTAATGTCTGGTTGTCCCTGAAATTACTCCGACCCTGCTTTCTCCCTTTTGGGTGTGAATATTCCCTGGGTTTGTAACCTATATCCTTCTCCCACCTATATGCCTCACCCCTTTTGTACTGCTCCAAATCCCTATGAAGTTTGTTACACTTACGTTCAAATTGCTTTGTTATCAAACCAGTTACCCAGTTAAACTGTGATTCGTACAGCATTTTACTCTCCTCAAATAATAAATCTTGTACTATAATGTTATTTAGATCTTCCAATTCAGTCAGCAATACACAAATACGGTTGTCGTTACAACCAATAATAAATTTCATAAAAGAGAAGCCGAAACCATCAAACAGTTTAGAACATTCCCTTTTGCTACATTCATCCAAAACTACACCCATGGGTGTCTTGAAAAACCTCAGCTCCATGGGTACAACAAAGTGATAAAGCTAACTGTAGGTATTTTGGTCTTTGAGTATAATACAGATGCTAATTCAAGTGAAAGGGACTGGTAGGGGAGGTGGGCATTGGGCTGTCATGTAGGGTTATCGGAACAGAGCCAAGAGTTTGTTAGGTGTATTTTGAGTAGTTTTTTGAAGTGTGGGGCAGAGCAGTTAGAAGTAAGAGAGTTTGGGATTTTATCCCATGTTTTTGATATGCAGTGGGAGAATAATGCTTCACCAGCTGCATTATTTGCTTTAGGGACCTGAAGTAGGAATTTATTGGAAGAGCAGAGATGTCTAGAGGAATTATAAGGGTGCAAGAGGTTTTGAAGGGCAGGAGTTTTATCTGGGTAGAGGAGGATTTTGTGAGCGAAGGAGAGTTGATTAAAGAGCAGTGTTTGCGGTAGTTCAAGACAGTTTAGCTGTCTAAGAGATATACAGTGATGGGATCTGTATTTACCACCAGTTGCAAACTTGGCTATCTTATTGTAGCAAGATTCAAGTTTAGTGAGATCTGTTTTACGGAGGTTAGTTATTATAGGTGAAGCATATACTGAATGATATTGGTGAATTGTAATGACAGAAGTTTGAGTGGCCTTTTATGGTTGAAATTTTCTGAAATGACTAGTTTTGTCATTATTGGTTCATACATTTTGATTCATTGTTTACAGGAAGAATGTTCAAACTACAAATTTAAAACACATTTTAACAAGTGGTGCTATATTATACAAGGAATATAATTTAATACAATCAGGAAGGTAAATCAAAGAACACATACATGTATGCATGGCCCTAAAATGTGTGCAAGGAGCCTATGGTTTGAAAACAGCCCAAAGGTAAACTTTATCCTCCACTGGCCAGATACATTTTATTTGAAAGTGGGTTTTATTGCTGTTTCAATGAATATGAGTTTCAAGGACAGAGCAGTTTACTGCTCATGCTAAGTTTGTTTTCATTGTGAGACTGTATTGTTTGTTTAGCAAATGACTATCAGTGTTTGTGCTATTTTATTTCAATATCTGTAATCACTGTAGAAGTAAATAAGAAAACAGTATGCACGCTGATAGGTGTGAGCAGTGTTTATGGTAACTGGGGAGAAAGAGCCAAGTAATAGAAGCCTGGAATGGCTAGGGAGGGGGGCTGCTGCAGACAGGGGGGAATAGGGGGTTGCTGCAGGAGGGGGGAATAGGGGGTTGCTGCAGGAGGGGCTGCTCTGGGGGGCCCCCGATCTATTACCCTGCCTAGGGCCCCATTTGACTGTGATCCAGTTTGGGCATTTTGCACTATTTACTATAAACTATCGGAAGTTGGAATGAAACAATGAAGTATCTGTTGTGAAAAATTACTGCTTTTGTTCTATGTTTGGCAATAAAGGAATTAAACCACTTATTTTTTTTTTTACAAATTATCACTGTTATTTACTATTAATTAATAACAGTCATATTGCTGAACATGTCAGTGCAGTTCTGTGGATTGTGGACTTCAAATAAAGTGACAGCAGCCCATCCAGGTATCTTATGGGCAGTCATTCATGAAATAATAACAGTAATAAAAATAATAATAATAATAATAATAATAATAACAATGACAATGATGATGATGGTGATGATAAAATAAAATAATGCAGTTAAGAAACTGGAATAACTTTGACTCTGCTGTTGCTGTGTTTTCAGAAGACATTACTACAGTTTCTTCCTTGCCTTGAGTCTTCTTTTGTCTCTTTTTTTTATTACTGCAAGTTGGCATCTGTTTTGTTAGATTTTTAAAGTCATGCAAGAAATATTAATTTATTTAAAAGCACAATAAAAAATACTGTGTGATTTTTATTCTGCTCATAAAATAGTATTAAAGGTTATTGCCTGACTTTAAGCCTTCAGTTAGGTTATTTATTATTATTTTTCAAGTTGCCCAGTGTTTGTTGCACTTCTGTTTTATTTAATTGAGCAAATGAAAAAAAATGCAGCAGGCTGAGCTTGAACATAGTAAACAGCTTTTGCTCACAGTTCTTATTTATACCTCAAAACCATATAGCTCAAGGGTTAAAGCCAAAAATGTAATGGGTTAGGAAAAAGGTCAAAGGTCCAGAATCAGGGACATATTTTAAGTTTAATATTGTTCTTATATGTTTAACTGCTAGAATAACAGGTTTTGCATTAGAGTGCATTTTTTGAATGATATGAAGTCTAGAAGTCTGAAACTCAAATGTCAATCATGATTTAAGTTTGAAATCCTTATAAATTTGCCAGAAAACCACAAATCTTATGAGGTACAGACCAAAAATATGACATAAAATCAGGGGCAGTCAAACATATGCTCTGATCTCTCAGTCATTTAGGGAAACATCAGTGAGAAAGAATTTGAAAGGCTCAAAATCATGGATAAAGTTTAAGCTTTACTCTTGTCACCAAAGCAATGGATGAAGGTAAAACAAATCACACCACATTATCTTGAGCTGGCTAAGCCCTTTGACACAATCCCCTACTCAGGTATAGTAGAAAAGCAGGACTGCCAATTGGCTCCCAGGATGCAGGAGATCAAAATAGGGAAGGCTATCTCGAGAAAGAGACCAGTCACCAATGGAGTCCCCCAGTGGTCAGTGCTGAGACTTTTTCTGTTTATAATCCACTTCTCAGAAGTAAAAGCAAACACCAAAGGGCTTTGGCTGACTAAATTCAAGATGACTGCAATCTAGGAGCAGTTATTGAATCCCAAAATGACTTAACCATCATGCAGGAAGGTTTGTCCCAAACAATAACTGGTACCAAAATCATGAATTGAAAACTATACTCCAAAATACATATTATTGTAGCCTTTTGGAAATTGTCTACCCCAGGGAAATATCAAATTGACAATGCCCCCCCCCCGAGACGTGACACAGTTGTTTGGCATTTGGGAACATATATGGACAGTGACCTAAACTTTGACCAACATCTGCCCAATGTTATAAGAAAGTCTTTCTATATTGTATAGCTTATGAACAAATTGATTGCAACTAGATCTAGAAATGTTATTGTCCCCTTTACAAAGCCCTCATTAGGTCAATCATTTTGTACAATGCTCACTTTGGCATGTATTTGTCCAGACACATGTAACAACTGGAATGCTCACAGAGATACCTTACTAAAAGGGTACAAGTCCTAAACAATAGGTCTTGCATGGACCACCTCAAAGTCTTATCACTATACTCTCCAAATTAAAAAGACATCATCAATAAAACACTTGAAGATCACAATATTACTAGAAAAATTACTTTGCAAAATAATAACAGTTTCCCACCCATGCATGAATATATTAGCATAGACTGGGGCCATTGCTGCCCACCATTGGTTTGACAATATAAATTGTTTTAGTTTAATTAATTGTTTAAGTTGTAACTTAAAATCAAGTCTAATAGTTCCATTAACAAACTTACTATATTACTGGAAAATAACTTGGACTTCAATAATTATAATCTCACAACCTCCATCCCTTCAGCATTGGATATAACAGTATATAAAGATTTGATGTCTAATGTCACTAACAAATCATTATCACAAATCAAAATCTCTTTGGTTTTATTAATAAAATCAAAAGTGTCTTTTAAGAAAGTGCTATTCAATTTAACTACCTTTTGAAAATGCTTGTCAACATAAATAGCCATACTTCCTCTCTATTAGTGCTGGCCACAATTGGTCAAAGAAGGGGATCATCTAGGTCTTTATGAATTTTGGGTAACCCAAACATTAGACTCAACTTAGGATTGTCAATTCTTAAATATTTCCTAGTGGATTCAGTTATTCTTCCACTATAAAACCATTCTTCAATTTGAGAATCAATAAAGGAATAAGCCTTCTTAACATCAAAGTGTGTCACAGCCTTATAGAAATCAGTGTCAGTTAACATTTCCATCATTTTTTGTCATAATTCTCCTTATCTAATACAACCAAGGCATTACCTTTATCGGCTTTTAGAATTAGAATATCTTCATTGTTGATTAAATCATCAAAATATCTCTTGCATTTTTAGTCCGATTATAATATCTATATCCTGGTTTTGTATCAAATAACTCTATAATCTGCAACTCAGACAAAGTTAAAAACATCTTTATCTTTTTTGAGGGGTGGATTATAAATACTGTAATAATTTGTGATAATGATTTGTTAGTGACTTTAGACATCAAATCGTTATACATATACTGTTATACCCAATGCTGAAGGCATGGAAGTTGTAAGATTAGAATTATTGAAGTCCAATTTAGTTTCTAGTAATGTGGTAAGTTTGTTAATGGAACTATTAGACTTGATTTTAAGTTACAACTTTTTTGAATGTAAAAACAATTTATATTGTCAAACCCATGGCATAGTTATGGGGATAGCAATGGCCCCGAGCTATGCTAATATATTTATGTATGTGTTGATATACAGTAATCCACACAAGAAGATGATATAGTAAAACCAACAAATGTTGTTTATTAACCAAATTCAACTGTTTCACTAGGCTCAGCTAGCTTCATCAGAACAGTTGGAACAATTAATTGCACAGCTTTTATAAAGCCTTACTTAAAGTGATATACCATGAAATCAACTTGTACATATAAATGATAAAATTTCCATAAAATACACTTTAGTAATGCCTTTGTGTGGCTATTAAATACATTAAAATATAGCAAGAAAATGATAACTCTTACTACAAATGACATATGTAGATAATTAATATTACAATAAAATTATTTTATATATTAATATATTCTGAGATGTTATAAGTTTATGTACTGCCCTACCTTAACATCAACAAGGGCTTGATGGTAAAATAGTCATTAATGCCTGGCATTCTGGTTGCATCAGTTAAAACTTGCCAAAAAAGCTCTCTATAGGCCAATACATTTTAATATTGCCTCCTCTAGGATCACACTTAACAGCCTCTATTATATTGAAATTTATGATCTTCTCCTTTTCCATAATGTGTCTCGCTAATGCATTTTTGAATCCTTGTTTTTATGCAATATAAATGTGAGTAAACTGTCTTAATAATCTTTCTGTCTTACCCACATAATATGCAGGACAGGCCATACATATAGCGATATACACTACCATTCTAGTTTTGCAGTTACCTTTAACAGGGTATATCCTAGATCTGTTTTCATTTTCTAATGTAATTAGACTCTTCATACATATACTGAAACATTGTTTACAAGTGCCACATCTCGAAGTATGTGCACTTTCATTATGTTTAGTCTTATAGCCTAATTCAAGAATTCTCTTAATATTCAAACCCATTTTGTTCACAAATTTTGGTTCAGTTCCCAATATGTCAGCCATTTCTTTGTCTTTAGTTATTAAGTACCAATTTTTTGCAATAATGTCCTTAATGTAATTACTGTAAGGACCAAATTCTACTATACATGCTCTATTGTATGTAACATTTACCATTTGTTTTGCAGATACTTCTGTGGCTTGATGCTCTGAAATTTCTTTATTAACTGATAAATTTGGTATGTTATTAGAACCAAGTAATGGTTTGTATTTGATTGATAACATATGCTGAAATGTCCACCATCATGTCATTGTCATATCCTCTGTCAAAAAATAGGGATGTAATGTAATCTATTTCCTTGACCATGTCAATGTACTTAGAACACATTCTAACAGCCCTCACACATTGTCCTTTGTATATATTTCTCTTTACTTTCCTAAAGTGTCTTTCCTATATATCGTGGACTTCAAACCTACAATGTCTCTTGTGATCAAACACCATATTCATTTACCACTGAGGTAAATTTCAAAAATTGCTACTGTTGTTAATGTAGTTAATGAATATAGAATAGGTGTCCCATTCCAAAGAATGTATATATCATCAAGAAATCTTGAATAATATACAATGTGTTCATCATGTGTACCATCCAATACATTCTGTTCTTCCCATTCTAGCATGACCAGGTTCCCTGGTCTGCCTGAATATCTCCCCCTCATAGAAAATAAAGTTGTTCTCTAACACAATGCTCATAAGTTCAGCCAATATCAGCCAGTGTCTAATTACATTAGAAAATGAAAACAGATCTAGGATATACCCTGTTAAAGGTAACTGCAAAACTAGAATGGTAGTGTATATCGCTATATGTATGGCCTGTCCTGCATATTATGTGGGTAAGACAGAAAGATTATTAAGACAGCGGATTTACTCACATTTATATTGCATAAAAAACAAGGATTCAAAAAATGCATTAAAAGGAGAAGATCATAAATTTTAATAGAGGCTGTTAAGTGTGATCCTAGAGGAGGCAATATTAAAAATGTATTGGCCTATAGAGAGCTTTTTTGGCAAGTTTTAACTGATGCAACCAGAATGCCAGGCATTAATGACTATTTTACCATCAAGCCCTTGTTGATGTTAAGGTAGGGAAGTACATCATTCCCACAGTACATAAACTTATAACATCTCAGAATATATTAATATATAAAATAATTTTATTGTAATATTAATTATCTACATATGTCATTTGTAGTAAGAGTTATCATTTTCTTGCTATATTTTAATGTATTTAATAGCCACACAAAGGCATTACTAAAGTGTATTTTATGGAAATTTTATCATTTATTATATGTTTGATTTCATGGTATATCATCACTAAGTAAGGTTTATATTTTAAAGCTGTGCAATTAATTGTTCCAACTGTTCTGATGAAGAATAAACAACATTTGTTGGTTTTACTATATCCGTTTATTTTGCTATTTAGTTGTGGATTACTGTTTGTTCTGATTTATGCATGTGTGGAAAAACTGTTAATATTTTGAAAAGTAATTTTTCTAGTAATATTGTAGTTTTCAAGTGTTTTATTGATGACGTCTTTTTCATTTGGAGAGGGGGTGAAGAATCTTTGTTGAAATTTATGAAGTATTTCAATAGTATCAACTCAAAATTTACATGTGATTATAGTTTGATGCATATTAATTTTATTAATGCTACAGTTTTCAAAGCTAATAATAGGTTGCTTATGAACGTGTATAAAAAAGATGTGTAGAAAAATGTGTATTTGCATTATAAAAGTAGGCACCCCAAAAAGATGAAAGAATGTGGTCAAAGGACAACCTAAGCAAATCGGCAACCTGACAGTGAGGGACCAGGATTTCTTGGTTGAAGGTATGAGTTTGTAGAATAAGCTGCTTTGTAGAGATTACCCTGAGAAATTAGTGTCAGATATTTTTATCGAAGTTAGTAATTTTAGAAAACAAGAAGCAACCTACAAGGACAGGCCTATTAAGACTGATTTTAAAACATCTATGCAAATTCAGAACACTATTGATGCTAAAGCTATCAAAAATATTATCACTAGCAGCTGGAAGATTTTCAATGGGTGTCCTGAAATTATTAAAGCTATAGGAGACCACTCAGTATTTTCACAAAAAAGGGGTAAAAGTTTCAAAAATTATTTTCAAGCTAAATTCAATATGCCAAAAGAAAAATGCAACAAAACTGATATGATTAAATGTTTTAACTGTAATTTATGTGAGTATCTGAATACCTTTATCAATAAAATTACTATCAATAATTATAGCATTAAAATCAAGGGATTATATGCATGCAAGTCCAAATTTGTGGTTTATTTGATATTCTGTGTCTCCTGTATGCCTTTTTATGTAGGTCAAATTGCTAGAGAATTATATAAAAGAATATATGAACACAAGTATGCAGTACAGACAGAAGATAAAAAGAATGCCTTGAGAAGGCATTTTACTAATGAAAAGTGTAAAACTGTTTTTTAAATTTATAGTACTGGATGAAATAAAAAACCCTGAAAGAATGTTCAGTGTTGATGAACTGGGGTGGCTGGAATATTCATGGCAGATTAAATTAAATGCATTGCATGTTACCCCTGGGATAGAATAATAGAGAAGACTTTGTGGCTTGCTTAAAAAGAAAAGAGTTAAAACATTAACTGTTATTTAATGTCATGTGATGTGATTTTAAGTATTTAACCCTTTTTTGAATGATGTAAGCCACCGTGGTGCAGCCGTAGTGTTGTCGCCTCACAGCAAGAGGTTCTCCCATTCGATTCTTGGCTGGGGCGCCTTCTGTGTGGAGTCTGCATGTCCTCCCTGTGGTCGAGTGGCATTCGAAAGACATGCGTGAATGGGCATGCCTTCGTTGAAGGTTGGGCATCGGGCTGGCACCTCATCACCGTAAAAATCTACTGCCAATCATTAGCAGACCGGAGTTCCGCTGTGGCGACCCCTAACTGGGAAAAGCCGAAAGAAGAAGAAGCAGAAGAAGAAGAAAGAAGAATTCTTTTTTGAATGATGCCTTTTCAGTCTGATGAAGTCTCTGTATTTGTAGAGACAAAGCCGCTTACAAGGTGTTTGTTTGTGGAATAAAGTTTCTGGTTTTATTTACCAGCTCTCAACCTTTTAGGACAGGAATCAAGGAGAAAGAGTGTGAAAGGTTCAAAATCATGGGAAAAGTTAAGTTTTACTCGTCACCAAAGCAATGGATGAAGGTAAAATAGTTCACACCACATGATTTTTAAAAACTATTTACTACCTCAAATTAGGTTCACTTGGAGGACATTATCTAAGTTCAGAAAGGATTTATAGAGGTAACAAAAGTATGGGTTACGTGGTTACAAACAAGAGATTCACAATGTTGCAAGGATGTCAAATAAAATTACTTTCCTTCATTTAAATAATAAAAATGTGAATGCATTCTGGACATATCTCATTATAATAATATACTACAGTCTAAATAATTGCTGCGGTGGTGGTGCTGCGGTAGCATTGTCGCCTCACAGTAAGACGTTGTCCTGTTCGATTCTCAGCTAGAGCATCTTCTGTGTGGAGACATGCGTGAATGGGCGTACCTTCATTGAAGGTTGTGCGTCAGGGCCGGCAACTCGGCACATAAAAATCTACTGCCAATCATTAGCGGACCGGAGTTACATTGTGGCGACCCTTAACCAGGAAAAGCCGAAAGACACAACAACAACTGCAAACAAAGGGAATAAAAAAGAAGGATGTTCTGTAGATTTAATTTGATACCCTTAATTTTCAATGTTAAAAGTATGGATGGCTGTCTAGATTTGTTGTTGTTAGTTATGTATTAGGATTTCCTTGTATGTACCTAGGAACTAATTAGATAACTGATAAAAAGTCCAGAAGCACAATAGCAGAAAAACGGCAATGCAGATAATTTCTAAAATTCGTTTCCAAGTTTATTAAAACATTGTAAGCGCTTTCGGCTGTGTAAGCTCAGCCTTCATCAAACAAAATAAATCACAGTAGTATTCACTTATATATTGTATGCTTAATTAACCAATTAATAAATTTGGCAATTAATTAAGTCTTATTGCAGTTATAAAATCTCTTTTAACATAAAATATTGTATTAAGCATATTTTATGTCTGTTTTCTCTAGAGCACACAGGGAACTAACAGGAATATCTGCATAGTTTTACTTGGATTCTTTAAAGAAGAGATCCTACAATCTGCTTATATTTCAGCTCACATACCATAGCTACTTAACTGCTTGAAATAAAATATTTTTTTTTCAATAGAATGGTTTATCATTCTAAAATATTTTTTTTCAATAGAATGGTTTATCATTCTCCATTTTAATTTCATGTCACAATATAAAAATTATGGGTTTATTTTTAACCAGTGCACTTCTATGGGCTAGGCTTGTAAAGGCTCCAGGGCCATTAGCCTAGTACACATCTATGAACCTATGAACTTAAAAAACATATTTTCTTCATAAACTTCTGAATCTGACAGGTGAAACAGCTGCTGATAATTCTGACAGAAACATGAAAGGATCTCAGTATTTCTCCATATGAACATTTGAACTATAATGGCCTTATGAAGCTGAACTATGAAGTAAGTTGCTTGCTGACAATGTTAAACTATTCAGAGCATTGCATTCTTCCTAATTCAGTATCTAAGCTTGTTTATAAAAAGGCATCCATAGCCACCTACAAGACTTGAGATGCAGTTGACTAGAACTAAAGCAAAAAGAAAGGTTATCCTGACCTGTTTACCTCATATGTATCTGCTATATGTAATTGCTTGCCATTATTACATCACAGAAATGGAAATCCAGGATGACTCTGTGGTAGTGGTAATAACAACCAAACAAGGCAAAACACTGAAAGTAACAAGGTTATCGTAGCGTCTTTAGAGCAGGCTTGCATGTATAACTCTAAAGGCCTTTAAAAGGACAGCACTAAGATGCCAATAATGCTACTGTTAAATTAAAATAAGGTCACAATGAGAGGGGGGAGTCATTTTAGAAAGAACCTACTAATACTGTGTAACAGTATAACGCTTCCTTTGGTTGAATGTAAAGTGGATGATGTTACAACTCATCATATACACTTCTCTGAGTTACATCTCACAAGTTGCTGTTGCCCACTGAGAATCATTGCCTGTGAAGTTTCTATTAGCATGCCAGAAGTGATTCAAAGTTTTAGGGCTTTTTAACTTTCTCTATAACTGTAAGTAAAAGCTGGGTTGGGGCCTGCCCCCTCATAAAATGTAGGGTACTTTCCCCCTACAAAAATGCTTTTAACTATTAATTGTTTCATAGCCATGTACAAGACTTGAGATGTAGTTGACTACAAAAATGCTTTTAACAGTTTTTTTTTGTTAAAGTAACCTCAGCTGGGTGTTACTCAACAATTCATGGTAGAACCATTCAATACCTAGTTAACACTAATGGGATTAAGATTCTTGAGGCACAATGCTTTTAGAAAAAAAATGAATCAGAAAGAATTATGCACTAACTCCAAACTGCAAAATAAAAATACAACTCAAATCCAGAAAATATAGTGTCACTCCACACCAATGGAAAACAAGAAAAAGAAGTAATGCAAGCAGCCAGATGGAAAATCGAAAGTTAAAAAGTTGTATTGGTTGCACAAATAAAAAAAATGTTACGATTAAGTCAGCATTCTTTTAGATTTCAGGTTTTGCATGTGAATAGTCCTAACATTAGAGGTGGAGATATACGTAATTATACTGAAAGGATGGAATTAAATTGGATCATTAAATTGAGAGCAAATCGCAAACCAGGTCTGAATGACAAAATTACGATTAAACCCATTCTTAAAAATAGAAGGCTTACAGTTAGATAAGGAATTATAGTTTGAGTTTTATTTTTATAATATAAAAAGTTTTTATATGTTTTGTATGATTTGGCAGTTATAATATATTTTAAAAGTTACTTGTGAGTTGAAATTCAAGTTATGCATTGTTAGATTTTTATGTGTCAGTTTTTTAAATCAATTAATATAGGAAGTGATGTCATTATATCATTTACTACATATTGAGGGCCATTTGAATGAAAATGTTTTAAGGTCTGAGGAAGCCCAGAAGGGTGAAAGCACTTACCTATTTGTTTCCAATAAATCCTGTGATTTTATAAAGCTTTATTGTGTGGACTTATAATTTTACGAAGCAATTATATTTATATTTGGTGCTTTGACTGCCGCTATTGCATGTGGATGTACTAGTTCAGCCTTGGTTTGCTCCTATACTGTTTGTCATTTATTTTACAAAGTTTTTTGAGTTATAGGAGCATTTATTCTGTGGTTGCTACTGTTTTGCTGTTATAAAAAGTTTTATTGGTTGCACAAATAAAAAACGTTACGATTAAGTGCTTTCGTCCATTACATTGGACTTCATCAGAATCAATTAGGTCCACTAAATCCACTCTTTTTATACCATTTGTTAATCCTCATGTGATTAGCCAATAAAAACATATGATTAATTAACCCTTGCATGGATGTTTCTCAAACAAAACCCTTAAAACCATAGATTAAAACCTTAATAAAAATTATGTAAATGTTTAAAACCATTTGTTGTATATTGCACTTAAATAAAGAAGCCAATACCAAATTCTCAAACACACAAAATAATTTCCATGATGGGACAGTTTTAATAAAAAAAATCATTGATACCAGGGAATTGAATGGTGTTCAACTTTATCTACCACCTCACTTCCTTAACTTCCAAGATTACCTTTAGATCACCCCTCCCCAGATTAACCATAACCCTTTCTAAAATCACAAACTTAAAACCCTTCCAGTTCATACAAAGTACTGAATGCTTGTACAAGGCACTGTTTTCATTAGCTTTACTAATATTGTACTGATGCTCATAGATACAGTTCCTAAGATGCTGTTCAGACTTCCCCACATAATACGCAGGGCATCCTGAGCATGAAAAACCTATCCTCCATAATAAAGGAACATTGTGGACAAGCTCCACATTTTGTGGTGCCCTTGTCATTCATCATCTCCATCTAACAAATTAAAAAAGAAGTGTTATTAAAGCTCAATTTATTTGGGTAGCGAGGATGACCTCCCATTATGAAGACTTAAAAGGTGAGATGGAAAATGGTATCAGTGAAGCAGTGGCTTTACATCCCCTATTAGTTCTGAAGGCAGAAAATGTTTATTAAATCTGTCCCATCATGGAAATTGTTTCATGTGTTTGAGAATTTGGCATTGGCCTCTTTATTTAAGTGCAATATATAACAAATGGTTTTAAATAGTTACATAGTTTTTATTAAAGTTTTAATCTATGGTTTTAAGGGGTTTGTCTGAGAAATATCTATGCAAGGGTTAATTAATCAAATGTTTTTTATTGGCTAATGACATAAGAGGATTAACAAATGGTATAAAAGGTGGATTTAGTGGACCTAATTGATTCTGATGAAGTCCAATGTAATGGATGAAAGCACTTAATCGTAAAGTTTTTTAATAAAAGTTTGGAACTTTGGATTTTCCTTCTGGCTGCTGGCGTTACTTGTTTTTCCTTGTTTTCCATTGCAAAATAAAAGTGACAGTCACTGATAACATGCAGATAATACACTTAAATGAATTTCTGGGAGCTGTCTGCACAAAATCACATGTGAACGTCTTACCTAACATTTTATAAGTTTTAGCAGAGACTAAAAAAAGATAAGCTTTGCGAATCCACATACCTGAACATGCTCTTAGGAGTGCATACACTGAGCTGTGATCCACTTACAGTTTGAATCCCCAAGAAGTACTTTTTTTAAATTTTATTATACATGTTGTTTTGATTGTATGTGTAAATACTTTATCGATTGTAACGATTCTTTGTTATTATGGTGATTTTCTTAATTGCTATGTTCAAAGGCTGTTTTGATTATATGTATTAATTCTTTATACATTGTAAAAATTCTTTGCTGTAATGGAGCTTTTCTCCTTGGGTCTCTGCTGAAAAAGGGCACCTGCCCAGCCAGACCAACCCAGTTAACAAATGGCAAATAAACAAATAAATAAATGTTAATGTCACCACTGCCAAGTACTTGTTCGGATCTTTGTGGTAGTCAGACACCACTGATTTTATACATGTATAAGCCATGTCTGGGGCATTTGGATAGTAGCATATTATTTAGAGTACATTTTAAGAGGTTTTGGTCATGACTGCGAATCTGCCAGCACCCTTGAAGGCCTGGTCCTTCCTGAAATGATATAAACTCAGTCTTGTAGTTAGTGCAGGGGACTAAAAGCCCTGAGCTCTTAATGAGCTGCTTCCTATGCCCATGGTACAAGGGATGATTCATTCCACTTTAATTTACCAGCTGCGCTACTCTGGGGATGTCACTTAACCAGACTGTGCTCCTAGGCTGCCCTTTAAAGGAAAACTTTGTAAAGTGAGCTTATCCAGTCAACAAACAGGTAAAGGAAAACTAGCTCAAAAATGATAATGTGACTTCAGCATCTCTGCTAAATGGATTTAATCATGTTTCATGAACTAGGAGGACAAAAGGGGCATCAAGGTAAGTGAAAATGTGGAGTTTGTTTCTTAAAACCCATGACTTTGTTTCAGCTATATCTTCTTCTTCTGTCAGTAGAAAGCATGAGAAGTTAATATGTATCACAAAAAGTATTAGTATTTTAGCTAATAATGCTCTAGAGCTTGTAAGCTGCATCAGACTTCACCCAAACTGCAGAGTACTTACGCTCATTGCTCCAAGACTTCTAATACATAGATAATGACAACGCCTTGATTTCTGCAGTCAGTTTTTGTTTAAAGCCTTATACTCTAGAGTAATGAGACATGTATTTTAAAAGTTTCTCTGAACCTTGAACAGGTAAAGGCACTGATTTTAATATGATTGTCCACATATTTATTCCCCCATTAGTATTAATTTGCCGCACTGTTTTTCCCCCCTAGAATATGCCCTTTTTACAAGGACGCTAATTCTTAGCAGCGTGAATGAGTTCTTTTCAGGTGTATTGGAAAGACAGTTGATCTTCTTCCTGTGTTTGTTCTTCCAAGAAGGAAAAGGACTGCCTGCCTGGTAACATATAATGACTCATCAAGTTATGAAGACAACAGAACAAAAAGCTGCCAAGGAATGTGCGACATTTATTCTGTTTCACCCAAATGCATAAACAACATAGCCTAGCCTTATCTGAGAGATACAGAGCACTTATTTTGTTTAACTAAAACAATCACATTCATAATAAAGAACCACTTATATTTTTGATTAAGTAAATATTAAACCTTGAAATACAATGTTTTTAAACAGTAAACATATGATTTAATGCAAGCAGAAATGACTGAATTATTCTGTTTATTGTGGATATCAAGTTGATTTTCCATTGCAAAAATCTGTAATGGTATCACTAGTGTTCGTGCAGCCACTTAAAGATACAAGCCACAGTAATTACAGTTAGACTGAAAAAGAAATCCACTATTAGCATTCAGATGCTTGTTTCAATTTACAAAGACAGTTACAAGCAGAGACTGCTATAATAAGCTGCCAGCAGTAGAACTGTATCCAAGGTGTTATTTTTAGCAAAATTAGTGTGAATGAAGTTCTTTTACCTCCCAAGTAGTCATTTCTAAATACTTTTAGTACATATCTCATTTATTTTTACATTGTTAGCCACATGTCCTTATGTCTGCTATTTAACGTACTGATGGGACATAAATTATCAAACATACCTAACACAGGATTCCAATAACTTTTTTTAATATTTTATGGCAAATACAGTTCAGATATGTTTATAATGAATGCTGGTTTATGAGCATGTATGAGTACATGGTGCTATCATTAGCACTGAAAATATTGTGTTCTATTGTTTTGAATATACTGTGTATGAAAATTATGAAAATCTTACAGTACCTCTGTTAGTGGCATGCATCCATCAGGGTACAAGTAAGCATCAGACAACACTGAACAGTGTAGGTTACAGTGAGCATTCCAAATTCAAGCCAAGTCAGAACAAAGGTACCAGACTTAAGAAGAACAGACAGCTTTGCCAGAATGAGAATGTCCATATGGAATACATTAGCAAATACACAGCAAAACAGATTGCAATATCATTCATTTATTCATTCTCTGTTTGTCATAATGGTTAAGGTCTTCACCTCAAAGACACAAGCTACAGGTTCCAATTCTGACCTCAAGTTATTGGCTAGGCTTAAAATGTCGCTTCAGGGCAGTTAGCCTAGTAGTCACCTATGGTGCCTAATGCAAATCTGAAATGGTACTGCAATGCAATGTAGTCCTTAACATAGTTCATAGCTGATATATGAAGACTTCTATGCATGAAGATGGACAATCATTTTTGCGCATCGTTTTGGTATAATATCATTGTTTGGCTGGGGTATTCTACAGAATGCTAGTGGCAAGGAACAGGAGGAACAACTACTGAGCTACTTTATTTTTTTTTTTTACATGATTGATTTTTTTTTTTATTTCAAAAGCTGTATTTTTAAATAAAGTTATCCATGTTGCTTTGTGCCTGACTGGGTTGGAAAGCTTATACTGTCCTGGTTTATATTCACAATTTTACTGTTGTACTAGGAGAGACAACGTGTTTTTCCTTCTATTTTGTACTCTCAGTTTTCACAGAAGTTAAGCTGTGGTCTTTTTCACATGCAGACACCCCTTCTGACAAACATACGTATGCATATCCCCACAAATGTCAACAACAGACATTATCTTGTATGTATATTTTACCACTAACATGTTCAGTGACAGTAACCATTACTAAACTCATAGTTGCAAGCCCACATCTCCAGTTCATGACTCTTTCTTTGGCATCAGTAAACCTCTACTTGCTGGTGATGAGGTGGTAAGATGACAACTAGCACACCACTTCCACCCCTCATGATGGACAAGCCAGGAATAAATGGTCAGCCCCATCCTCCACTGCCTATCTCCTCCAGCATCTTAGATGGTATTCAAAAATGGGCTGTCTAGCTCAGAGCCAGACCTTATCTCTCTGGTCGCCTTCTGAAAGTGGTTTGATTTTGTAACTACAGGGCCTATGGGTGCACTTTCTCTGGATCTTAGCAACATGTGTGATATAATTGCTTTACTTGTATTCCCTCAACTTTATATTAGCTGAAACTTGAAGTGGAAAAAAACAAACTGGTCAAAGGTTCAGTTCCACAAAACCTATAAAAGTGCTTTTGCATGAGGATCTCCCAGCACATACTTTATGTAACGACTAGCAACTTCATGGCGCACACAACTCCAGAGAAAAGTGAAAAGACTACATGCAATAAATCACTGCCAGAGAGCAAATGAATGCTGCACCACACTGATTTCTAACAGGAAGTGCAAATGAGGAGTTCAGTCATGGAGAACTCAACTCAGTGAGTTTAAACCTCATCCAGTTTACATTCTATAAAATTAATGACTAAACTTGTTAATCTGCCTAAGAATAGACCTTAGCATGGTAGCCTTGGTAACTGACTGACAAATCAGTAGGATGCAGAAACTCTCAGTAAACAGAAGACAATTTAAAGGAAGCATAGCACAAGCTGAGTACTGTTGTTCCAGTATGGCGACCCCTAACCTGGAAAAGCCAAAAGATGAATAGCACAAGCTGAGCAATACAGATCTGGGTAGTGGGAGAAGTCCTCTTTTGTACCTTTGTAAGTGATATCACAAAGTGGCTGACAGGATAGTATGCTACTTTTAAAACAACACACACAATGATACACCAAGTTGTGTGGTATAGATTTGAAGGATTGAAATTCATTCATAAACTCAATAGATTTAAGTCAATACCCAATAGTGCCTCTGAGAAAAATCATAGGAAAGTGTATAGAGTGGAAGAACTCTTTAAAAGAAAGACAAAACCACATTCAGATTTGGGTTGTTCATATGTAATCATTAGGAAATAATGAAAAATTTGAGGGGACAATAAGGATGTGTATATGTAAGAGATAATAAAGATGGCTTGTACTCTGAATGAGGGAGATGGTATTAACCTCTTAGTGCTTCTAGCAGGTCAACACTTCAGGAAGGACGCGTCTTTTAGAAAAATATAAGCATGTTAAGAAATACAGGCACAGATTAAATGTAGAGAATAAGCCATGTAAAGAAGTATTTTTCATGAGAGTAAATGACCGAAGCATGAAACAGCCTTAGTAACAGAACAGTGATCTCAGCTGTAGCGAGGTAACTCTAGAATCTTCGAAACATCACAAAGCAGCTCCTTCAAGGGGAAGGAAAATGTATAATGTTGGTTATGGATTTACAACTTAGCCAGCGTTCGGTGCACAGAGTGGAGAAAACAAATGGTTCTGATATATTATTAATGTCCGGGCAGCTATATGTCTGTCTATGTATCTATCTCTCCATCTATTTATCTGTGTCTTTGCACAGCTTATTATGCTGTTAAATAATGTATTTTATTCACAGTATATTTAAACAAATGGTGAAAGACTTTGTATAACATATATCAACAATACTTAAGCACTAATAATTTCACACTTTAGTCAGTAAGCAAACATTTCCAGCAAATTTAATACTTTATCAATTCTCTTCTGGAAAGTCTTCAATTAAAACAGAAAAAAAGAAAGCAATTTACCTGCTGAAATATCTTTGTCTCCTGTTAGAATGTCTTTAAGAGTGAATGGTGTTGAAGTATACTTCGACTTTCTCCAAAAGTGTGGTTTGGCCTTCTTTTTAGTAACAAGACTCAGAGGTTGGTATCTGTCTGCTTCACTTAGACTTGGAACAGGAATTAGTCTTCCCGTATCACCAACTTGCTTCACAAAGTTCTTGGTAGCTGCTGTAAACATTCTCTGTTAGGTGGTTTAGCCAGTAAAGCACTTTATCAATCAAAAATGCTAAGCTTTGATGTCTGTATGATATCACTTAAATAAAACTTAGATAATTCACAAGCCACTGCCATGCTATAAAAGAAAAACATTCTTAAGCTATTTCTCAATTCTTACATTTGGAGACTGTTTAACTGTGGGCCCTTCCTGCATACAAGGTATTATGAACAGGCTAAGCAAGCTAATGAATAAGAGATGAATACTGAAAGCAGATAGCTGACTTTGTAACAGGAGTCTCTAGAAATGTGTCATTCTGTGTGAATGAACTGCAGCAAAGATAATATATCAAAATGAATACACGAGTTTAGTAAAATGATCTGTTCACTTAAAATGGTAATTCACCTATTGCTGAATATTTTAGTTTTTATCACAATCCGATATGTATGGGATGTCAATGGAAAGTATAGTTTTCTGAGTATCCTAATCACAGCAGTAAATGGCCAAATGGAGCATTATTGCTGCAAGAATTATAAAATGATAGGGACACTAACAATATGTGGACATGAGTCCTTGGCCTGATCTTTTTCAGTAGTGGGATATCCTGTGGGGGTCTCAGGATATGACCATCTGTGGGAGTTCAGTTGTAAGATGAAGTGCATTACACTTCCTAACTTTTCTTAAGAGTCCCAGAAGTAAGCAATACTAACAGAATGTGTCAACAAATGTTCATAGGGTAGATCAAAGTAGACACAGAGTATAAAACAGGCCTAAAACACAATAACATTTTATATAAAGGAGATGTAGTAATAATATGATTCTTTGTCACTATCAATAACTGACCATGAAAGGTAAAATAGAAACATACTCATTTGAGAAGTAATACAGCACAAATAATTACACAACAACCGTAACTAAGTCTATGTAACGTACAGAAGTAACTACACACAAAGACCACCAGACCCAAAAGGAATACAGAATGATGTTGGAGAAAGGTGGGAACTAGTTCTGCAGCTGAAACTTAATTCTAAAAACTTATCTTACAAAATGTCTCTCAAGTGTCTGTACAATGTTCAGCATACTTGCTGCAGGAATCATAAAATAAATGGAGAAGCCAACCACTCCATGCTCAGCTCCCTAAAACCGATGATGGCTCTACAGCATGCCCTACAGCTGAACTAAGGCAAAGCCGGCTCTTCCTCTAAACTGGATATCACTTCAGTAATGGTTTGAGATTGTGAAAATGGAAATCCATGCAGTAGCTTCACAAGTACCTTGGACAAAGGCTGCTGTAATACCAATAGGCTTGGTAGTTAGAACAATAGGCTCTAAACTCCCCAGTCAAAGTCTTGTTGTACTTATCATGATAAGAATCAATGCAGTTAGCTATTTGTTTGGAGGGAGTCTGCTTTAATACTAGATTACCCTGTTTCCCTTTCCCTTGGAGGAGTTGGTATTTCAGTATAAGACCTGACTGGTCTGTAAGCATGAATTGTGTGAAAAAATCCTTTCACCTCTATTCTTTTGCTTGAGAAAGAAGACTGGAAGTTGAACACAATGAGGAAGGGAAACTTCTGAAGCCACCTTTGTCATTTTGGAAAAGTTCTCTCCTTATTGATCACCGCATAGCTCTCTTTACACATCATAGGTTCATATGTAGGTACTAGGCTATCTGCCCAAGGGCATTTATAAGCCTAGCCAGAGTGTGTCGGCTTTTGCTGCCCCATTGATTAATTAACTGAGCCCCTGTCAAGCAGAGCCAATGAAGTGATCCCAGGGGTGTATTTTCTGTTACCAATCCACTCGTCAAGGCTTCTCTTGAAGAGTGTTAGTGAGGGGCTCTGCCTAATGTAGTTAGAAATTTTGTTCCAAAGCATGGGGAGTCTCTGTGACAGGAATCTATCCCTCTAGCATGTTCTATTTATTGTTGTAGCAAGTTTTAGCTCACTAGAGCATGTGACTCACAGTGACTTGGATTTCTTTAGGTGGAGCATGTCCATCAATTCTGAGTTGGACATGGCTTTGTAAGTCAGGCAGAGATCATCTCTGAGTAAGTGATATGCCACTGAGTACAGTCGGAGTTTTTTCAGTCGGGCTGCATAGGACATATGTGTGAGGCCAGTAATTCTTTTGGTGAGGTGCTTTTGTGGTCTTTCAAGCTGTTGGAAGTGTCTTGTGAGATACATCCCAAATGGGGCATTGTACTCTATGATGGGTCTGATGAGTGACGAGTAGAGGGGCACTATAACCTCTTTATTTCTAGATGTGAACCCCTTAGTAATTAGATGGGCCACATAGAAGGATTTCCTAACTACTTTGGCAATATGATTGTCAAAGGAGAGATTACTATCTACCTGGGTCCCCAGATCTCTTATTACCTCTTCTGTATTAAGGGGGCTGCCGCCTATGTGGTAATTCGTGGGTGTTTGTTTTTCCCAAATGGGATGACTATGCATTTTTTGGCATTTAGCTTGAGGCCATGACTTTGACACCAGGTGTCTGTCTCAGTAAGGCCTTTTTGGAGGATGTCCGTGTCAGCCAGAGAGTCAATTATGGCTCCCAGTTTGTAGTCATCGGTGAACTTGGTTAGCCATAGTCCTCTTGTGTTTGCCTGTACTTCTGAGAAATATATGCCAAACAGTAGGGGTCCCAGAACCGAGCTTGCGGGACACCACTTGTGACTGGTTTAGAGTCAGACCTGGAGCCCGCTATTCTTACCGTGTGAGTTCTGTCTGTAAACCAGTTGGCAACCCATCTTGTGACATAGGGGTTTATGTTCAGGCTGGTAAGTTTTTCTATAATACCCAAATGAGGAATGGTGTTGAACGCCTTGGCGAGATCAAGGCAGGCTGTGTGAACCACCTTTCCCTCGTCTATGGCCTTGGTAACTGTCTCGAAGAAGTCGACCAGGTTTAGTAGGCATGATCTGCCCTTAACAAAGTCTAACTGGGTCGGGTCAAGTGTTTGGAGGTTTCCAATCTCTTTGTTAATGAGTTCCATGATGATGCGCTCCATAGCCTTGCAGACCAGGCTAGTCAGGCTTATAGGGCGATAGTTACCAGGGTCAGTTGTGGCCCCTCCTTTGTGGAGCGGAATAACCATTGCTGTGCGCCATTCTATGGACACATAGCCTGTGGAGAGGCTGAGGTTGAACAGCTTGTTTAGGTGGGGGGTTAGTTCATTCTGTAGTTCATGCAAGACGCAGCCTGGGACACTATCTGGCCCCATTGATGCTGTGTTTTTGGCTTTTGAAAGGGCTGTTTTCACCTGTGCTTCTGTGATTTGCGGGACACTACACTTTTCTGGTATTGTTGTGGGCCCTTTTAAAGGTGAGAGGGAGGTGAAGTTTGCACTGAATCTATCTGCCAGTATGTTGACAATATCAGTAGGTTCAGTATATTTTGTGCTATTTTGCACTATCTCAGAGCATATCTGTGAGTTGCCACTTAGATTCTTGACATGGCTAAAGAAGAATTTGTGGTTAGCTTTTGAATCCTTGGCTATTTTTCTTTCGAAGTTAGCCTTTGATGATTTTATGAGGGACCTTAGTTTCTTACTGATACTGATCAGGGATGTCTTTCCTTCTTGGGATTTGCTTTTTTTCTGAACTAGTTTCCTCCTTTTGTTGTATAACCTGTTTATGGCAGGGGTCAACCAGACTGGTTTCTTTATCTTAGAGGAGTGAGTCTTGGTCTTACTAGGGATGGCACGATCCATGCATCTTTGTAGGTGCTCAGAGAGTGCAATTGTAAAAGATTCTGCATCTTGGGCAGTGTTATCCTTTAGCATGGGGGCTGTGAAACTTACCACCTCTGCCTTAAGTAAGGTGAAGTTTGCTTTAGAAAAGTTTTTCACTGTGGTTTCCTTGGTTGGGGTTGGTGGTGGGGTGTGGACATCCAGGGTGATTAGTTTATGGTCTGATCTAACCAATGACAGGTTGACCTCTGGTACGGAGCACCTGTCACCCATGTTGGTGATGACCAGGTCCAATATGTTGTGGCCTCTGGTAGGGGAGTTTACCAGCTGATCCAGGGCATTTGAGTTGATAAATTCCAAGAAGTGCTGAGCCTGGGAGTTTGTACTCAAGTAGTTTTCCCAGTTAATGGTAGGGTAATTAAAATCTCCCAAGATCAGGGTGTTCGGTAGGACCTTCATGTTTTCCATTGTCTCCAGAAAGGCAGAGTGGTGGTCCTGGGTCATGGAAGGTGATCTGTAGCAGGCCACAATTTGCATTGCAGATTTGCCCGATGTTAGTTGCACATGGATGATCTCAGAGGTATCATGCTGCGCCACTAACCTGGAGGTGTGGGTATCCTTGATGAATATGGATACACCCCCTCCTTTTGTGTTTCGGTCCGTGTTCTGTGGCCAAAATGTGTGGTATGAGTTGTAGCCCAGTAGTGCTGGAGTGCTCTCTGGAGCCTTGAACCAGGTTTCAGTTACTGCACAGATGTCGACGTTCTCCATACTTAGGAGTGCTTCAAGCGCATGCATTTTGAGATTTAAACTCCTGGCATTGAGTAGCATAACCCTCATTTTTTTTACTTGTGCTGTTTACGGATGTGGGTTTGAATTTTGAGCCTTGCCTAAAAAAGGCACTATGGGGGCAGCAAGAGCCTTGGCCAGTATTCGAAAGCCAAGGTGTGACAGGTGCAAGCCATCTCTTGTGAAGCAACGCGGCTTGTCGAGCATGTCATCCCAGGCTGACACACACTGGATCCCCATTGAATGACACCAGAAGCTTAGCCAATTGTTGAAATTGATCATTTTTTCTTTATACTGAGGTATCATTCTTGGTGAGGGCAGGATGCTACTCAGGGTCAGGGTCATACCCACCTGGGCTACATGATCAGAGAGCTCTTCCATGTCTCTTTTCATGTAGTCCAGGGAGGTATGGCTCAGGTCATTCACACCAACATGAACAATGACAGAATCATATTTGCACTTGTTCTGGAGTGACCTGAGTGCTTGTGTTATGTGGCGGATTCTGGCTCCCGACAGGCAGCTAGCAGTAACCTTCTCCTTGTCCAGCCTAGTGAGTGGGGCATCAGTGTGCCTGACTATTGAGTCACCTATTACTAGTGTGTTAGGTATGTTATTTTTCCTTAAGGGCTGTGATTGTGCGGCACATTGATTTTGTGTTTTATGTGTTGTCTGGTTTGTTATGGGAGGTGCTGGTTTTGTGGTTGTCTGCTTTGGAGCTCTCTGATGCTTTTGCAGGTTTTTATTTAGAGCCTCCGAGTATGATTTCATGTATTTATGTGTATTTTTTGCCAGTGCTGGTTTAGTAGGTCTTTGTGAGGCTGGAGGTGTGGTGCAAGTGTTAACCTTCTCCTCATGACTGTCTGTTCCAGTCTTGGGTGGAGATACCTTAGCCTCCAGTTTGGCTGTATAATTGCATCTCTCACATATGTTAGTGTTTTGTGGTAGGAGGGGGGGCTGTCTGTGTACATGAGGCAGTTGTAACATTGCCTCAGGATACCCAGATTCACCAGCTGGACTGGAGAGTACACCTGAAGTTGCCCTTTGGTCATGCCTGAATAATAGGGTGAGCTGCTTGGTCGCTTGGTTGGTGAGGGGTGGATAAAGAGCCTTGCCCTGCTGTACAGTCAAGTGTCGGGGTATATTAGTGCTTGCTATTAGGTCTGAGCAAGTGCTGGACTGTAGGATGCTTTTTGAGTGCTTAAGTTGAGAGTTAGACTAATTTCAAATGAAAAACTGAAGAGGAGACTTAGTGGAGCTGGGAATAATTTAACCCTAGCTAACTGATGCTGCCTGGTGTACAAAACTGTGGAACGCGTTTTTTAAACTACTAACTTCTGGGCTGGAACCACTCCTCCAGGGACAGATGGCTGCTCAAAGTTCCCCATTCTCACAGGTGAACAGAGAAACTTCCCTCTATCCAAGTAAGGTATGGGCAACTCAGAAACTTGTAACACAGCCCTGAATTCAGCACTAGCCTGAAAACTGGACTATACTAGCTTAGAAAGGCGGGAAACAAGAAATGTATTTATTTTTTTGAAATGATAAGGCAAAAGCAGTAAAAAGTACACTTAAAACAGCTTTAAACAACTACAAGCGATCAGAAAAGGCTGTCGCACTTTAGTGTGCAACCTACAACGGTTAAACAATTTATTTAAACAAAAAACAACTTTTTAAAAGTGCAGGCAGTCAAATAAGTTCAATATGTGAAAAAAACAAGCTTTTAAATCACAATAAGTGCTGGAAAATCAGTGTTTAGGCAGAAAACAGTTAAGTACAGCAAGAAAATACAGAAAACTGATACTCAATCACTGCAAAGTCTCTCTTTTAAGCTAGAAGACTTATATCAACTTAAGGCTTTCTAGTGCTTTCCAGTAGGTTAGTTACAGGAAAGATGGGAAACAAGTGCAGATGTGGTCTTTTAAACAAGAAAGTTGAATGAAATGGACAACTTCCCAAATGGTCAATAAACTACAATTCCTGGGCCAAGAACCACTCCTCTTGTGGTAGACAGGCTACCTAGTACTTACCACTCCCACTGATAAGCTAGAAGGCTGCCCTCCAGCACAAAGGCTTGGGGGGGGGGGGCTCAGAAGCTTACAAACAGTCCTGGATACAGGAACTCTTACCTGGACTAGACCAGTTATGAGAAAGGTGGGGATCAAGCACAAACACAGGCTTTAAAACCAGAAAGTTGAGAGAGATGGAAAAAAACTGCCCAAACCGCCAGTAAACTACAATTTCTGGGCCAGAACCACTCCTCTTGTGGTAGATAGGCTACCTAGTGCTTACTTACTCGGAGGCTCTGATCAAAAATCTACCCAAACAGCAGAGGCCACCAAAGCAGACACCCAAACAACCACCACCTCAGAACACAACACCTGCAACACATAGACCTCACAGTCAGAGTGTCAAACAGTCACAGCCCTTAAGGCCAAACACAATGCCAGACACACTAGTCATTGGTGACTCCATAGTCAGACACACTGACGTCCCGCTCACCAGACTGAGTAAGGAGAAGGTCACAGTAAGCTGCCTGTCGGGCGCTAGAATCCGCCACATAACGCAAGCACTCAGGTCTCTCAACAGCAGGTACAAATATGATTCAGTCATTGTCCACGCTGGTGTAAACGACCTGAGACGTACCTCCTGGACTACATGAAAAGAGACATTGAGGAGCTCTCTGATTATGTAGCCCAGACAGGTATGACCCTGACCTTGAGCAGTATCCTAGCTTCACCAAGAATGATGCCACAATACAGAGATAAGATGATCAGCTTTAACAATTGGCTTAAACACTGGTGTCATTCAAAGGGGATCCAGTGTCTGTCTGCCTGGGATGACATGCTGGACAAGCCACGCTGCTTAAGGGACGGCTTGCACCTGTCACCCCTGGGATTCCGGATATTGGCAAAGGCTCTTGCCACCCCATAGTGCCTTTTTTAGGCAAGGCTCAAATTCTAAACCTACCACCCTAGAACACAAAAAGGAAAAAACTAAGGGTAATGCTGCTCAATGCCAGAAGTCTAAATCTCAAAATGCACGCACTCGAGGCCCTTCTCAGTATGGAGAACATCGATGTCTGTGCTGTGACAGAAACCTGGTTCAAGGCTCCTGAGAGCACCCCAGCTATCAGGTTTTACCTCATATCATGCGTTCCGGCCCCAAAATCTGGACAATACCAAGAAAGGAGGGGGGGGTATCCATATTCATCAAGGACACCCACACCTCAAGACTGGTGGCAACGCACGATGCATCGGAGACCATCCAGGTGCAATTAACCATAGGCAAGACTGCTCTGCAAATTGTAGCATGTTACAGGCCACCCTCACAAACTCAGGAACCTCACATGGCCTTCCTGAAAACACTAGAGGGATAAATGTATCACCAAACACCATCATACTAGGTGACTTCAATTACCCTAATATAGACTGGGAACACTACTCAAGCCCAAACACCTTAGCCCAAAAGTTCCTGGAATTCATAAACTCAAATGCCATGGAACAACTAGTCACCATCCCCACAAGAGGAGATAACATACTTGATCTCATCATCACGAACATGGGAGCACAATGTTCAACACCGAGGTGTACCCTCACTGGTGAGATCAGACCACAAACTAATCTCGCTGGAGGTCCTCATCCCACCCCCACCTGAAATAAAAAGACCACAGTAAAGAACTTCTCAAAGCCGACTTCACACTTCTAAAGACTAGTGTGGTCTCCTTTAAGGCCCCGAGCCGGCGGAAAACAGTACTCAAGCCGCTGAATCACTTACAAATGCCTTCTACCAGCACCTGCAGGACTGCATGGATAAGGCAATCCCAAGCAAAACAAAGACTCTTTGTACCAAAGGCAAGCGTCCAGTCTGGTGGACCCCAGCCATAAACAAACTCTACAACAAAAGGAGGAAGCTACTACAAGATAGAGCAAAATCCTTAAAAGGTAAGACACCCTTGATCACTATAAGTAAAAAACTAAGAGCTCTCATAAAATCATCCAAAGCAAATTTCGAGAGAAGAATAACTAAAGACTCAAAAGACAATCATAAGGCCTTCTTTAGCTATGTTAGAAACCTGGGAGGAAACTCCCAGATATGCTCAGAGCTAGTTCAAAATGATGTGAAGATTACTGATCCTACAGACATTGCCAACATACTGGCTGACAGGTTCAGTGCAAACTTCTCCCCCCCCTCCCCCCCAAAAGGAGAGATATCTATACCAAACGATTGCAGCCCCCCAAACATCTCCAGCCCCCAAGTGAGAACTGCTCTCTCCAAAGCAAAAAACACAGCATCCATGGGACCTGATGGTGTCCCCGGCTGTGTGCTCTATGAACTCAATGAGGAATTAAACCCACAGCTAGGACAGCTGTTTAATCAAAGTCTTACCTCTGGATACGCACTCCAGGAGTGGCGCACTGCAACTGTGGTACCACTTCACAAAGGCGGTGCCTCCACCGACCCTGGAAATTACCGCCCATTAGCTTGACAAGCCTTATCTGCAAAGCCATGGAGAGGATCATAATGGACCTCATAAATAAAGACATAGGAATTTGCAGACTTTGGATCCAACCCAGTTTGGCTTTGTCAAAGGCAGATCATGCCTTTTAAACTTGGTTGACTTTTTCGAAACAGTCACCTAAGCCATTGATGAGGGAAAGGCAGTCCATACAGCCTACCTCGATCTGGCTAAGGCCTTCGATACAATACCCCATTCGGTATCATTGAAAAACTCATCAGCTTAAATGTCAACCCATACATCACAAGATGGGTTGCAAACTGGCTGAGTGACAGAACCCACAGGGTCAGAGCTGCTGGCCATGTCAGACTCAAAGCCTGTCACAAGTGGTGTCCCACAGGGCTCAGTCCTGGGCCCACTCTTGTTTGGCATCTACTTTTCCAGTACAAGCAAACACAGGAGGGTTATGGCTGACAAAGTTTGCAGATGACTGCAAACTGGCCATAGTAGAAAACACATCTGACACAGATATCCTTCAGAAGGGTCTCACAGAAACGGATAACTGGTGCCAGAGCCACGGCCTAAAGTTAAATGCCAAAAATGCATAGTCATACCCTTCGGGAAAAACAAGGTTACCCCTAGCTACCAAATAGGTGGCAATCCACTGAGCACAGAAGAAGTTATCAGGGACCTGGGGACCCAGGTTGATAGTAGTCTGTCATTCGACACCCATGTAGCTAAAGTAGTTAGGAAGACCTTCTACATTGCCCACCTTATCATGAAGGGATTCTCATCTAGATCAAGGGAGGTCATAGTCTCCCTTTACTCATCACTCATCAGACCAATGATTGAGTACAATGCCCCATTCGGAATGTATCTGACCCGACACTTGCAGCAGCTGGAGAGGCCACAAAAGTTCCTCACCAAAAGGATAAAGGGTCTCAAAATCTGTCCTATGCTGCCCGACTGAAAGAACTCCAGCTCTATTCAGTAAAACCGCTTGCTCAGAGGTGACCTTTGCCTAACATACAAGGCCATGTCAAACCCAGATTTGATGAATATGCTTCACCTCAAAAATCTAGATCCATCAGAGCCACAAGGGCGGAGACTTAAACCTTGACACGGCTATTAATAGGACGTGCTGGAGGGATAGATTCATCACCCAAAGACTCCTATGCTGTGGAACAAAATCCCGGTACATGTGAGGCAGAGCACCTCGCTGGCCTTGTTCAAGAGAAATCTTGACCAATGGATGGGAGATTGCAGATATACCCCAGGGATTACCTCAGTGTCACTGCTCGACAGAGGCACAGCAAAATAATGGGTATAGTTCCCCATACTAAAGGGGTGGCGTAAGCCACAAAACGATGGGCTAGGCTTGTAAATGCCCTCGGGCAGATAGCCTAGTATGAACCTATGAACCTATGAACCTATGAACCACTCCCACTGATAAGCTAAAAGGCTTCCCTCCAACACAGAATGGTTTGCGGGGCTCAGAAGCTTACCAACAGTCCTGGATACAGCAAGTCTGTATCTTGACTAGGCTAGTAACAGGAAAGGTGGAAAACAAGCGCAAGTGCGGCTTTTAAACCAGAAAGTTGAAAGAGATGGGAAAAAACTGCCCAAACAGACAGTAGCTACAATTTCTGGGCCAGGAACCACTCCTCTTGTGGTAGATAGGCTACCTAATGCTTACCACTCACACTGATAAGCTAGAAGGCTTCCCTCCAACACAGAAAGGCTTGGGGGGCTCAGAAGCTTACAAAGAGTCCTGGATACAGCAAATCTGTACCTGGACTAGATTAGTTACAGAAAAGGTGGGGAACAAACACAAATGCAGGCTTTTAAGCCAGCAAGTTGAAAGAGATGGAAAACTGCCTAAACGGCCAATAAACTAGAATTTATGGGCCAAAACCCACTCTTCACGTAGTAGATAGGCTACCTGATGCTTACCACCCCCACTGATAAGCTAGAAGGCTTCCCTCCAACACAGAAAGGCTTGGGGGGGGGGCTCAGAAGCTTACAAAGAGTCCTGGATACAGCAAATCTGTACCTGGACTAGACTAGTAACAGGAAAGGCAGGAAACAAGCACAAACACAGGCTTTTGAATCAGAAGGTTGAAAGAGATGGAAGAGCTTCCCAAATGGTCAATAAACTATAATTTCTGGGCCAGAAACCTCTCCTCCTGTGGTAGATAGGCTACCTAGTGCTTACCACTCCCACTGATAAGCTAGAAGGCTTCCCTCCAACACAGAAAGGCTTGGGGGGCTCAGGAGCTTACAAACAGTCCTGTGTACAGCAAGTCTGTAGCTGGACTAGATAAGTTACAGGAAAGGCAGGATTTTTTTTTTTTTACAGAAAAGCAGCTAAAACAGCAGTAAATACAATTCAAATGCAGTGCAGGCTAGCACATGTATATCAATATTACGGCAAATACAGTTTAATTAAATGCAATTAAATTAACAAATGACTAAAAAACAAGTGCAGAAGGCATTAAATTAGAAGGCTACTAACAAGCAGTAATAAGTGCAGAGTAAGAACAACTGAGCAGATAGCCCACAGAACAGTAACTAAGACAGTTACAGTAAGAGCAGCTGACTATATATATATATATATATATATATATATATATATATATTTTTTTTTTTTTTTTCAGGGAGGGAACACAGCAGGATTAAGAGGCTACAGGGATTGCCTTCTCAAATGCTCTCTTTGTACACAGTAGGAGTGCCTGAAATCAAAATATGATCTCACTGCACTCAGTTGACTGAGCAAATGAGATAGGCCCAGAAGGAGTATCCAAATACAAACTTACAAGAGGGGCGGGCAGTTTCAAAGCCACCAAGATTAACACCAAGACAAGAACAGGGAGGATGGGTGGGAGAAACACAGTGGAGACACAACAGACAGAAACAGAAACAATACAGCACCACTATAAATAATAGGCAAGTGTATAAATACAACACAGTGCAAGTTAAAGTGGCAAAATGTGTACCTATCAGTTTGAAATAGATTCCAGCTCTGCACAGCAAGTCTATCCGCTTTCCAACAGTTCACAGAAATGCAATCTGTATTGGAATTACAATGAAATACACCTCAGGCTACTAAGTGAAACCAACTAGCATCTCCCTGAAAACTTTGTCCTCTGTTAAAGACATTGAACAGTATGTATCGACAGCTACTCCGAAGGGTTACATATTAAGAAACTGCTTCTAACCAGGATTGTATGTTTAGTAATTCTAGCATACTATTCAGGCAGGCCAGCCAGCAGCCTACCCTCCCATTACCGACTCAACCCTCTTTCCCCCTACTATTCTAACCCCCTTACTTTACCTATTCCTTCTCCTTTGTGCTTGAGTCCCCTATACCCTCCTAGACAAGTCCATTGCTATACTATAACTGGCCACCAGGTGGCGCCTCGTTAACTAACTTTCTGTTAAGATAGATTCTGAATTATAATTGTCTACCCCTCTTTGTAACCATTCACACTTACTAACTTCTGCCCTGTATTCCTCACATCTTTTCTGTATGCTTTCTGTCACCAGACCCCTAGTCACGCTGCTCTTAGTCCACTGATACCCTTAACACCTTTTCTTCTCTCCCAAGAAAGCCTGCCTTCAGTGTCCTCTACCCTTGCATCCTGCCTCTCTTCCTCCACACCTTTGGATCAATCTTACTCACACCATCAGACTTATCTGTTGATTAGCTCTCTCTTTACTGATTGTCTCCTTTTACTCCTTTGTCTCTTCCCGCTCCGTTAAGCCTCTGATGGCTCACTCCGCTCCCCTACCCCCAATTCCCACCCACCCCCACTACGTCTAGCTTTATAGCCTGAAAACCACACCTACTTCCTCCCACACTAGCAAACTCCTCCCCTTCCTTGTTCTGTCCCCTCCCACCCCACCCCTCTCACCCCACCCCTCTCTATACTTTCATGACAACTTCCCCTCATCCTCCCCATTATAATTTTAGAACTCAACAACACAACATGTCTCTCATTTATTCATCCTACCCAATTCAACTGCTACTCCTTCTCAGCCTCACTTATTGTTACTATCTTACACAACCCTCTCTCATCAACCATTCTACCCACTTACATACCACCTTTCATCTCCATACAACAGAACCTCACTACAATTACCATATCTCTCCTACCCTCTACCCTCTTTGCAACAACCTATGTTTCCACTATAAGATTATTCTTCCTCATAAAGTGATAACACCCTCACTATTCTTCATATCCCCTTCTAATCCTACCATCCACTCTATTCAAACTAAGCAACCCAAATACCTCCTCTTACTAACCAAATGTTTAACTTCAATACTTTTATCTGGCGATATACACCCTAACCCAGGTCCAAACCACCCCTCAAATCCTAAATCCATCCTATTCACTTCCCTGAATGCACAAAGCATAGCAAACAAAATCCCTAACCTTCATGCATGGATATTCCATAACAAACCTGACATCTTAGCCATTTCTGAAACCTGGCTAAAACCCCACATTAAGGATGCCGAGATATTACCACCAAACTACTCAATCATTAGATTAGACAGACCCTACAAAAAGGGTGGTGGAGTAGCTCTACTCTATCCATTCTCCCTATGCCTAACACCTTACAACAAAACCATTCCCCAGTTTTCTAATGCAGAATTACTGCTAGCCCATCTCCAACTAAATACACACAAATCCATTGCTATAGCCTCACTCTACATTCCCCCTGGAGATAATATCCCAATACTTGAAAACATCCTCTCCTGGCTTTCAAGTAACATTAACAATGAAATAATAATCATGGGAGATACCAACATTAATTGGTCCTCCATACAGTCACCTACACACCCCCTCAACATCAACCTTTTCAAATACTCTCAATTAATCAACACAATAACTAGGCCATCCAAAGACTTCTCAAGGGGCAACATCTTAGACTGGATTCTAGTCTCCCATCCCCATAACTACACTGACAGTGGAACCCTTCCTGACCCCCTCAGTGATCATCTTCCCACCTTCACTACACGCCTTCCAACTCCCTTACAAGTTACTCACAACTACATAACTACCAGATTCCATAAAAATTTCAACCCTGAAGCTTTTTCCAGTAACCTTAAATCTATTAACTGGAGTTCTTTAAAAACCCTACCACTCGAAAATGCTGTATCCCACTTTAACACTACCTTCCTTAACATCCTAAATAATCATGCTCCCCTAATAACCAAAAGAATAAAAAGGAAAGCAGCCCCCTGGTTAACAAAAAATACAATTACTTCCATGCGACTCAGAGACAAAGCATGGACACAATACAAGAAAAACAAATCTACTTCAAACCTTAATCAATACAAAATTTTACGTAACTCAGTGAAAAAACTTATCTCAACAGACCGGCAACATTACTTTATCCACCTTCAAAACAATCATAAAACTAACCCACGAAAATTCTGGACAAGTATAAATTCACTCTTGAAACCTGGTACTATAGAAAACCCAAACCCCAGCCCAGACTCACAAGACATAGATCTTGCTACCCAATTCAATTGTTTTTTCATAGACTCTATTTCTAAACTTACTTCCTCTTTTACACACAACAATTCACCTAATACCTCCTCTTCTGCCAACCTACATCCCCCTCCTACTCCTTTGTCTCATTCACCCTCACCTCAATCTCCTCCTCCTACTCCTTTGTCCCAATCATCCCCACCTCAATCATACCCTTTCTCAATTAAACCTACTCCTACTTCTACCATAAGAAAACTCCTACAGAAATTAAAACCAGGCACCAATGCCCCTGACAATATTCCCTCATACTATCTCAGTATTGCTGCTGATGCCATTGCCCTCCCTATCAGCATCCTCATCAATCGTTCTATCCAAGAAGGTCTTGTTCCCGAATGCTGGAAGAAAGCCTATATTATTCCGCTACACAAAGGTGGAAATAATACTGACATCTCCAATTTTCGTCCTATAGCTATCCTCTCTCCTATTTCTAAAGTCTTGGAGAAATGCATCCACCTTCAACTCCTTCCCCACCTCTTGGACAACAATCAAATAACCCACACCCAACATGGATTCAGACCCCACCATAGTACTATGACAGCCCTTCTATCTTTCCTTGAAACTGTTAACAAAGCTAGGGATTCTGGACTCATTGTATCTACCACTCTTCTTGATCTTTCCAAGGCCTTTGATACTATATCCCACAACCTACTTCTTACTAAACTATCTAATCTAAACCTTTCTCTCACTTCACTCCACTGGTTTAATAGCTATCTCTCCAGCAGACAACAAGCAGTCAAATGGAAAAGCCACTTCTTCCTTTCTAAATACCCCTACAGGTGTCCCACAAGGCTCCATCCTGGGCCCCTTCTCTTCAATATTTTCATTAATGACTTTTATCACGCCATCCCTCAAGCTAATATTATTCAATATGCAGATGATTCCACAATCATCTGCACTGCCTCATCCATACCAACTCTACTAAAGCTTACCCAGGAAGCCTTCTCCACCACTGAAAATGGATGAAAGACAACCATCTAGCCCTTAACGCTACTAAAACCAAACTCATGATATTTACCCTTCAAAAAATACTAACATTGATCTTAAATCATTCTCCATCTATAGCCATAATAACATTCCCCTTGAACTTGTATCAGAAACCAAACTATTAGGAGTCCAAATCGATGACCAGTTTAAATTCCACTCCCATCTGCTGAAAACATAAAAAAAACTCACCAAAAACTCGGAATGCTCTACCGTCATAATCGCTTTCTTACCCCAGCTACCAAACTTACACTCTCAACTACATTTCTCTTACCCTCCCTCCTCTATGGAGCACCCCTTCTCACCAACCTCCAATCTTCCCTCAAAACCAAACTATCCTCTTGTTACAATAAAATTGCCAAATTTGCAACTTCTAACAAATCATCTATACACCACTGTGAACCACTCCACCAAGTAAAATGGTTAGAACTACCCAACTACCTCTCATATACCCAACTCACATATGCTCACAAACTGATTTTCCAGCCAACCCTCTGCCCCTCACTCTCTTCTACCTTTAAAATCCACTACACACAAAGACAACTAAGATCAAACAATCAAAACCTCATAGAAATACACAGACCCCACCACCGTCCTGGACAAAACCTCCTGTCCTTCTCTCTAGCACGCTCATGGAACTCCCTTCCTCCCTCTATTCGTACTATCGCAAGCCTCCCATCCTTCAAAAAATCACTCCACTCCTATCTATCTTCCTCATGGCAATGCTCCTGCTCTCACCCTTCATAACATACTATTTTCATCTTGTAACTCGTTCAGCTCTGACTACTCGGACTTTAAGAACACCAGGCAGCATATTTTTGTTTTAAATTTGGTGTATCTCTTATTGCCTTGTTTCAGCTGTTTTCTGCAAGATTTATTATGTACATTGTATTATGTTTTACCCCATCAAATGTATATATATTTCCCCTGTACTTGTTACTTTTCTCATGTTGATCCCCATGTAATGTCTATGTTTATCCTCATTCTCTGTTAATTATGTATGTGGAGCTTTTCTCCCCAGGACTCCATTGAAAACTGGTTCTTTAGCCCAATGGACTATCCTGGTTAAACAAATGCAAATAAATAAATAAATAAATAAATAAATAAGGCAATGACTAACAGCTAGGATGTGGGCTGGCTCAACAACCTCCTCCCTGAAACTAGCCTAAGCTACCCTGAGAAAAAAACACAGTGGAGACACAAGAGACAGAAACAGAAACAATACAACACCACTATAAATAATAGGCAAGTGTATAAATACAACTCAGTGCAAGTTAAAGTGGCAAAATCTGTACTTATCAGTTTGAAATAAATTCCAACTCTGCACAGCAAGTCTATCCACTTTCCAACAGTTCACAGAAATGCAATCTGTATTGGAATTACAATGAAATACATCTCAGGCAATGACTAACAGCTAGGATGTGGGCTGGCTCAACAACCCCCTCCCTGAAACTAGCCTGAGCTACCCTGAGAAAAAAAAAAACACAGTGGAGACATGAGAGACAGAAACAGAAACAATACAGCACCACTATAAGTAATAGGCAAGTGTATAAATACAACACAGTGCAAGTTAAAGTGTCAAAATGTGTACTTATCAGTTTGAAATAGATTCCAACTCTGCACAGCAATTCTATCCACTTTCCAACAGTTCACAGAAATGCCAGGCCTGATGTTCTGTTAGGTGAGTAGCCATTTTGAAAATTCTTCATTCAAATGCCATTTTTATTCAGACTGAACTGAATAAAGTAGCATTCAAAGTGAAATTTCTGTACCCCTTTACACATAGCGATCAACTCTGAAGTGATTGTACTTCATGGAAATGTTCTCCATGCTATCTTCTTTCTCAAAATGCTGATTTCAGTCATGTACACAGATCCTTTTTCTTCCTTTCTTTCTTTTTTTTTGCATGTACTAAACTGTTCTCACAGTTCTGAAATTCTTCTGTTCTGGCTGAGGTGACTGCTGTAAAGTAAAGAGTCTTCTGTGAAAGATAATTGAGATTTGCAGTATAAATATGCTCAAAAAGAGGCAAAGTCAGTTTCTTAGTCTTGACATTTAGATCTCAGGCTGAAGGGAGTAGATGTCTTGGAGTTTTCTTTTTTGATAAGGCAGACATATTTTCATTAACTGTTTTATTGTAATGTGGCAGGCAAATGTAGGATATGTGCACATGTAAACAGAAATTTTCCCATAGCACTTTGCTTGTGGTCTTCCAGAGGTTTTCATGGCTCTGCTCTACTATCAGGTGGAACACTAAGCCTAGCCTCAGACATACCAACACACCTCTCGCCTACTAGGCATTCCTAAGTGTGACCTCTTTTCTTGACCATAAAAATTTACCTAACACTATGGATGGATATTAAGAACCTTGAATCCATGTTCTCTCACACATCTGTCAGTACATATGACTATGAGCAGGTTGTCAGCATGCACACCTCACCCACCTCACCTCCTACTCCACTCAAACCTACATCACACATACCTACATATGTGGAGGCCCTCACCAGAAACATACCTACACATCAGAAATCTCCGAAACACAAACACAAGCATGCTACACATAATACTTCCTCTGCAGAAAACAATACACAGAATAGCTCATGCAACAGTGTCTCACCTGTCAAGCCCTTAAGGCAAATCACAAAACCAAACATATTAGTCATAGGTGATTCCATCGTGAGACACACAGATGTCCGTCTCACCAGGCTGGATAAAGAAAAGGTTCCTGTTAGCTGTCTGCCAGGTACCAGGATCCACCATATCACACATGCACTCAAGTCTATCAACAACAGGTACTGTTATGACTCCATCATAGTCCATGTTGCTGTGAACAACTTGAGATGTACCTCTCTGGACTATATGAAGAGAGACATGACTGAGCTCTTGGACTACGTGTCTCAGGCAGGTATGTCCCTAACCTTAAGCAGCATTTTATCTTTGTCTAGGATGATGCCTTAATAGAAACAGAAAATGAATGACTTCAATAATTGGCTTAATTTCTGGTATCATTTTAAGGGAATCCGGTATCTGTCAGCCTGGGATGACATGATCAATAGACTTCAATGCTTTGCCAGAGCTGGTCTTCATCTGTCACCTCTGGGATTTAGACTAGTAGCTAAGGCTCTTCCCACCCCCATAGTGCCTTTTTTAGGCAGTGTCTCAAGGACAAAATTCCCAATGTAAAAACTCCATCTAAAAACAACCTCAAGGTTATGCTGCTAAATGCTAGGAGTCTTAACATAAAACTGCACTCACTGGAAGCAGTCCTCACCTTGGAAGATGCAGACATTTATGCAGTCATGGAGACTGGTTCAAGGCTGTGGAGAGTACCCCAGCCATACTGGGTTACAACTCCTTCCACATATTCAGTCCACAAACTGAAGGCATGAAAACTAAAGGAGGCAGTGTATCAATATTCATTAAAGATAAATACACCTCCAGATTGGTTTAACAGTATGATTACCTGGTGATACTTCAGGTACAATTAGCTCTTGGTATGACACCTATTCAAGTCATTACCAGCTACAGGACCCCCTCCATGAATCAGGACACCTACTCTGCATATTTGGATCTATTTGAGTCTATCAAGATAAATCCAAACACCATAGTTTTGGGCAACTTTAACTACCCATCCATTGACTGGGTAAATTACTCATGCTCAAACTCACTTGCCCAAAATTTCCTCGACTTCGTTAACTCCAATGCCCAAGATCAGCTGATTGACACCCCTACAAGGGGTGCCAACATCCTGGATCTGGTGCTTACCAATATGGGGGAGCCACTGTAGCACCCCACTGTGAGGTCTTCCCTGGTGAAATCTGACCACAAATCAGTCTCATTCGAAGTAACTATGACATCTGACCTCTCCAGCAGCAACTAAACTAAAAAACTTCTCCAAAGCAAATTATAACTTCTTACAAGGATGGTATAAATAGCTTCACTGCACCCCCCTCAGATTTAACTAGCAACTATGCCAAGTTCTACACCAATACTTTATACAAACATCTGTGTAAATGCATTGACTCGGACATACCTGCTAGGACCAAAACAGGCTCCTCAAGGAAGATCAAACCTGCCTGGTGGACAACTACCCTTAACAGATTTTACAATAAGAGAAAGAAATTGATGTCTAAGAGTAAGAGGGCATAAGCCCTAAACTGGAAACACTCCCTCCTCAGCTTAAACAAGCCAATAAGACTTATTTTGAAGTCCTCCAAAGCTATCTACAAATCCAAATTAGCTTCCTCAACTAAGAACAACCATAAGGCATTATTTAATTACATCCGTAACCTAAAAGGAAACGCCCAGATTTTTTCCGAACTGGTAGTTAAAGATACCACATATACTGAGCATGTGGACATAGCTAACCTGTTGGCCGACAGGTTCTGTGAAAACTTCACTCACCTGTCCCCACCACACGTACCCCGTGATATCCCTACCACCTGTCTAAGGCCAACAACACAGCATCTATGGCACCTGATAACATCCCAGGCTGCATCCTACACAGGCTCTAACAAGAATTAGCAACATCATTGAGTACTCTTCTCAGTCATAGTCTAAGCACCAGCTTCATCCCCGCTGAATGGGAAATGGCCACTGTTATTCCCTTACACAAAGGTGGTGCTTCCACTGACCCCAGGAACTATAGACCTATTAACCTGACTAGCCTTATCTGCAAGGCCATGGAGTGAATCATCATGAACATTATCAACAAAGATATAGGTAATCTCTAAATACTTGACCATACTCAGTTTGGATTTGTCAAAGGGAGATCATGCCTGTTAAACCTGGTGGACTTCTTTGAGACATCGCAAAGGCCTCAGATGAGGGGAAATCTGTGCATACAGCCTACCTAGACTTAGCCAAGGCTTTTCACACTATCCCCACTCAGGCATCATTGACAAACACACCCAGCTAGGTATCAACCCTTATATCATTAGATGTTTTGCTAACTGGTTCACTAATAAAACACACATAGTCAAAATAGGGGAATCCACCTCCAGCAGCAGACCTGTAACCAGTGGTGCTCCACAGGGATCAGTCCTGGGACCTCTGCTCTTTGGAATCTATTTCTCCGAAGTACCAGCAAAAACAAAAGATCTGTGGCTGACAGTTTCCTGATGACTGCAAACTGGGAGTGGTCATAGAATTTCCAAATGATGCCAACATCCTACAAGATGGTCTTACACAAACAAATGATTGGTGCCAACATCATAATCTTAAACTTAATGCAAAAAAATGTATTATCATTCCTTTCAGTAAGAGTGATGCTCATAGGTTCATAGGAGGTTACTAGGCTATTGGCCCTAGGGCTTTTATAAGCCTAGCCATGTTATACCCTTGTTCCCTTACTGACCAACTTGCATGGTCTATATTAGCAGTGTGAGTCTATGATCAGAACCGACTACCCTTATCCAAGAAGGATACAGGTGACACTCCCAGGGTAAATTTAGTCTCCCACCCAGCTGTCCAAGTTGCACTTAAATAGGGTTATTGAGGAGCTTTGTTTTATGTGAATTGGGAGTTTGTTCCAGAGGAGTGGCAATCGCTGGGAGACAAATCCGTCTCTCCAGCATGTCCTGCTAGTGTCGCAGGCTAGGTTAAGATCCCTAGAGATAGCTTAGCTTGTCCCATTTGACTTGCAAATGTGCAGCATTTCCATTAGGGCAGGGTCTGAGACTGCTCTGTAGACCAGGCACCAAGTCATCTCTCAGCAGCTTATAAGATACAGAGTACAGTGAAAGGGCCTTCAGTCTGTCCATGTAGATCATGTGTTGAAGGCCTTGAATTTTTTTGATGAGAAACCTCTGAGGTCTATCTAGCTGCTGCTGCAAGTGTCTGGTGAGGTACATACAAAAGGGAGGGTTGTACTCCATCAGTGGTCCGATGAGGGATGAGTACAGGGGAGATAAAACATCCTGCTAACTACCACATCAATGGCAATGAGTATGCATTCAGTGGTGAGAGACCTGGGCACACAGGTTGACAGCAACCTTACCTTTGATTACCATGTATCCACAGTGGTAATAAGGGCATTCTATATTGCTCAATTCATAAGTAAGGGCATTGGCTCCAGAAAAAGAGAAGTTATAACCTCTCTGTATTCTTCCCTCATCAGGCCAATAATTGAGTACAACACCCTTTTGGTATGTACCTTTCCAAGCACCTGCAGCAATTGGAGAGACCACAAAGGTTCCTCACAAGGAAAATTGAAGGTCTTCAGCATCTGTCCTATGTGGATCATCTGAAATCACTGTCACTTTATTCTGCTTCATACAGACTGCTCGGAGCGATCTCTGCCTTGCATATAAGGCAATCTCCGATCCTGTTTTATTAGAAATGCTGCATAGTCGCAAGTCAAATGGTACACGGGTTACTCACTCTAAAGAACTTAACCTGGTATGTAACATTAACAAAACCTGCTGGAGAGACAGATTTGTCTCCCATAGGTTAGCACAGCTTTGGAATAGACTCCCACTTTATGTCAAACAGAGCATCTCATTGGCCCTCTCCAAATGCAGTCTGGGTAGTTGGATAGGTTACCATAAAGTTACCCCAGGGGTTCCACCTGTGTCCCTCTTGGACAGGGCAGTAGGTGCAGATCATGGAAATAAGGGTAGAACTTGGCTAGGCTTGTAAGGGCCCTAGGACCATTAGCCTAACTTCCTATGATCCTATGAAATGTCAGGTAATGATACTTCAACTGAAGATCAGGCCAGCTAAGAATTAAATACAGCAAAGAAGTCCTGCAAGATATAAAGAACTGTACTGGAAAATGGATCTGTGCCTTGATCTTGACAGCAGTAAGAAAATATAGTAGGCCTCAACTTCTTTCAGAATGGAAAGCTATTCTGGAGAGAAAAAAAATGCTTTGCAGGAATCAGCCTGAGATTTATTTGCTTGTTTATTGACCTGGTTATCCCATTAGTCTAGTGGCCTTTATTCGGAGGAGACCATAGGTAGCATTTATACTGTTAGTGGAAATATGACCATGGCACCAGAGAACTTCCCTTACTTTTTTGACAAGTGCTATGTCATCTTTTATACTCACCTGAGCTACTACCAAATCAAACGAATGAGACTGCACCACTCAGATTAATGTCTCATCCAAAGTATGAGATTCTCCATACTGTCAGATTAAGGGACTTGAGGCTGGGATACAGGATCATATCTTTGCCTTGGGTAAGCAGATCACTGTAAAGAGGCAGAGTCAATGACTGGGAAATCAGTAGTTATGTGAGGAGGGTGAACCAGTGCTGTCCTCATCAAAAATTAGCACTGAGAATGAGATCTACATCTTTTCCCTGTTTACTTTCAACAGCAGTTTTAGGATGAGATGAACTGGAAGAAATACATCTAAAAGCCTTTACTTCTTGTTGATGGAGAAGGCACTGGTCATCCATGCTTTTCTGTGAAGGTACCTGAACCAAATAAAGGAAGCTGAAGGCTCAAATATGTACAAACATATCCATGTTTTAAATTCCCCACTTACTAATTAAATATTTCTGTTCATCTTCCACTTGTGGACATTACAGATTTATTTGCTTAGAGTACTCTATCTGTCACAGTGTTTTTGGCTTAGAATGTAAATGTCCTGCATTGACAAGTTCCTTCAGTTGTCAAGACCACCAGTCTGCAAGGTGCATAAGACTATGTGCTTCTTTGTTTGTTAATATACCATATTACTGTGTTATTGTCTGTCACTATCATAAGGCCAGTTTGTTTTAGTACTGTTTTGAATATAGGCAGAGCCAAGTGAATTGAAGTTATTTCCTTGTAAATGGTGTGTTGCTATCTCTTAAAGGGGACAATAAACCCTGGTTCAAGAAAGTGCTAGGAACAGGCATCTCAGGTAAAGTTTGAGAAGTCTGTATTCAGTCTGTGGTCTGGTATTGAAGGGACAAGTGTAAGGCCTTAATTTATTGAAATCTCTTTGTGCCACCAGAGTGACTCCTTGATAAAAATCAGAGGTTACAGAAACATTCCCTTGCAAGGAATGATAGCTCTGATCCCAAAGATTCCCAAGGTATCTGAATGTTCCTCACATAAAGTCTTGCACTGGGCACCATCACAGCTGAAGAAGATATACATTCTAGTATTTCAAGAAAAGTAATTTTTCTCAGAATCTTTTGTCTAGTCAAATGTAAAAAGAAACACAGGAGAGAATTCATGGAAGTTGCTCTACTCCGTATGTCAGTCCCCAAAAATGTATTTGCCTTGGGAGGAGATCTTACTATATTTCGAGTGTATGGTTGCCTTCTCTGGTTACTCCATTAATAAAAATAAAACCTGAAGTAGTTGTATACATATAAGTTGTTAATTTAAGGTGAATATGATGGCAAAAGTCCAATAAAATACTGCAGTTATGACATAGGCAATGAATTTTGAAAAAATTGAAATGATTACAGAAATAGTGGTGAAAAGCAAAGTTGGCCAAGTACATGAGGTCTAATCTAAAATCAAGACAAACATAAAAACTGGCTATGCAGCTTTATCAAAGATGTTATGACTGCAGTGATAGTACATGACTTTAGGCATTTATAGAGGTTGTTGGTCCATTATGCAATCCAGGTGGAAAAAGTTCTTGTTGATGATGCTGATGTTGAAGTAGAAGTTTGACACCATCCTGCCATTAAAACAAGAATCAGGCAAAGTCTAAAATAATGGAGTGGTAACGCATAATCAAACAGTATATGCAAAACAACAATGGGTTTCTTTGGAAGATAAGGTGAGATAAAGGAATTTAAAACTGAGTGATATTGTAGAAGATGAGGAGAGTATAGATTGACTTAAATTTGTTAAAACAAAGATGGTGCTCAGGACTAGATTTAGCAAGAAATCCCTAGGTGTAGAAAAAACATATATGTTGCCTTTATCTGACATTGAACAATAATATTTTAGACTTAGGACAATATTGGTTCACTTTATATCTTGATATGAAAAGGAGCAAGTCTGGAATAATCGTGGCAAATGAGAAGGAGATCCACAGTGTAAACTTTACCTTTGATTACAGAGACCATGACTTCTCAGACATCACTTTATGGCAGAGATCTGAGTTCACTGATGAAACTAAGGAATCCTGAAGGTCACACATCAAATAGAAATTGAATTTTCTAGCAATTTTAAAGATTTTTGATGACCAGTATGCTACAATTTACAACTGAGAATAGATTATAAAATAAAGTACGGCTAGGATTCAAACACAAGTTTCCTAGTTTGCAAAACCACTCAATGGCAGTTTGCATAGCAGACAAGATTGTCTAAGTCACAGAAACCTTTCCTACCCAAAGTGCAATTTTGTAGCACTGAGCAGTAAAACGTTTTTATGATATATTAAAATGCAGTTGTCAGGGGAAAAGCCTATGCTAATGAGGCCCCATAAGTAGCCTTTTGGATACTTGCACAGCATGGAAAGCCTGCCCTTCATACCATGCAAGCTACCCTAAAGATCAGTCTGGAAAATGCACCAGTAAGTAGTGGTCTGTATTATATATTTCAGTGGGAGAAAATCTGTGTAGAGGTAGCTTTACACTGTAAAGATTACCAATCCAGGAAAGTAGTACTGATGTCCATGGGAATATATGGCTGTTTGTGTGTGTGTGTGTGTGTGTGTGTGTGTGTGTGTGTGGGGGGTAAATGGACAGTGTGTGAGTGGATCTGTGTGTGTCTGTATATGACTGCTAATTGTGAGTGCATTTGCATGTAAATGACAATAATTTCAAGGGGAATAAATCTTGCTTGATGTTGTATGAATGGGGAGATCATGGCTGCACAGGGTGCATGTACGACATGTGTGTACATCTTGTCTGTGTCAGGCTGTGTGTGCATTTCTGCATGAATGTGTTTAACCCTGTGAAGAAGCTGGTCCACTGCTGCCATCCTCACATGAGATGGAGAATGTATGGAATTCCTATCCTAGTGGACACAAAGGTTTGTGCAGCCATAACAATTCTTGTTATGTGGATCTTCCAGCATCCAACTGAGGACATGCTGTGGCCTCGTGAATCCTGCACCTGTTCTTAGATGTGATGCTGATGCATGTGGAGAAGCAAATGTTCTCACAGAGAGCAGAATACGGAAACACTACTATGCAGGCATTCTATGATATAACCCATTTCCCTGAGGTCCTGAGGGCAATTGACTACACCCGCATTGCCATTAAGGCCCTGCCTGATCCACATGATGTCTGGTATGTGATGAAAGGAGATCCTGCCAGCACAGCTAGCTGGAATTTTGTAAACAATTATATATCATTGGTGAATATCAAAATAATTTATATAAGATGCTTGTGTTACAAATGTATTAGAACTGTACTGCGCTGTACAGATGTTTGTGTTGAAAAGATATTTTGTAAAGAGCTTGGACTTAGACTGTATCCACAGTGTGCCCTTCTGGAACAGAATAGAAATGTACATGCATTACAATAACTGTTTAAATGTATATGGCAGCAGGGGAAACTGGAGGATTAACTTCAGTCTGGTAAACTTTAGAAAAATATCTGAAATTAAATTACTTTATAGGCTATGCAATAAAAGAGGCGATCTCTCAAGTTTTCAGTGCAGCTAGAGACACAGAGTCCGTACTAGAAAGCTTTATGTATTGTCCATGGAGAGAACTAATTGCTACTTTTGAAGCATGAAGGAATGCAATTGTTTTATGACTTCCAGCATCTGCCAAAGATCTGAGTAAAAGTCCTTGTCTGCATATTTTTACAGGTAGATGCTAAATTCTGCCAGCTTCTAGCAATGGGGGTTTTGGCCTGGGAACTAGAAGTCAGATGACTAAAAATGATGTCATTCTGCAAGCTATTCCAGCAGTGATATTTTAAATATTAATTTGAGAAGTCTCTTAGTGGCAGAGACAAGACAGAGCATTCTGTATTCGGTCTTGGACCTGACAATAAGAACCATTCACCCCGACTGCCTTGCTCTGATAAAGTAAGTTTCTAGGGAACAGTATAACTCTCTTAGATACAGTCAGGAATATAGTAAAGTTTAGTTTAGATGTTTTTCTTTATTTGTGTGAACCTGTATTGCAATGTTATTTTAAATATGTCCTGTGGTTTTGAACTCTGATGTCACTGCGAATACATATTTAGTATTGTTTTAGGTTCATAGGTTCATAGGTAGGTACTAGGCTATTGGCCCTAGGGCCTATATAAGCCTAGCCAAAGGTACCCTGGCTTTCACCACCCAAGAAAATTATTTTCCTGTGCCACTGTCGAGCAGAGCCACAGAAGTAATCCCCGGGGTGAATTTCCTATCTCCCATCCAATCATCAAGATTTTTCGTGAACAGTGCTAATGAGGAGCTTTGTTTGATATATATAGGTAGTTTGTTCCAGAGTATGGGAAGTCTCTGGGACAGGAATCTATCCCTCCAGCATGTTCTGTTTATTGTGATGATGAGGATTAGGTCCCTAGAGCGTGTAGCTCGTAGGGATTGGGATTTCTTTAAGTGGAGCATGTCTAAAAGCTCTGGGTTTGACATCGTTTTGATCTTTTATTATTTATTATTAACTATATTTAAACCTTTCATTGTGGCTGATCTGTGTAGAGATATTTAACTTTTGAGAGTACATGCATATTTATTTGGTGACACTGTGTGGGCTACTCCTAATAGCTTTAATCTTGGTCAAACTACCATTGTATTAGTATTAATACAGAGTTCAAAATTACTCTTAACAAAATTCTAGCTCTCACCTTCAAAGCTAACAACTCAGCTGGTGAAGCTCTGTTTATGAACTCAGTTGGTAAGGTCTAGAACTCTCTTCCTACAGAACTAACCTTACAACCCTCTCCAACCTAATTAAAAAAAAAAAAACTTAATCAACACTTCACTATGCGATGGCTCTGTCCTTGCTCTACCCCTGACTAATCCCCACACTTTTGTACTGTGCACCCAGTTAGGGTCTCCTAGCAGTGTCTCTAAATTCTATCCTAATTATTCTGTACAAACATGTTGTTTAAGTGAAATCTAGAATGATTTTAAGGAACCTATAAAGAGACACAGAAATATAAATGAACTTTTTGAATGTTGGGCTGGGAACTTGGAAAATGACCTACGAATATATTGTATAACCTCTATCTTGAATTATACTAATAGTGGTATGGTTTCAATATGTAAATAAGTAACAATTTCTCTAGATTGTATTTCTCTATTGTATTTTACATTGTCTTATGCTGTTATGTCTTCTGTATGGAGCTTTTCTCCCCGGGCCTCCGCTGAAAATGGACATATATCCAGTCGGACCTTCCCGGTTAACAAATGTAAAATAAAATAAAATAAAATAAATAAATGCACAGTAAGATTGGACACTCTTCGTTAAGTGCCTTAAAGTAGCTGATAAGTGACTGGTGGAAGTGGAAACTACCTTATAGTCTGGGCGGAAGGAGGCATAGCTAGTAAACCTGTGCCAGCCTTTCCCAGGTATGTGTGTAAATCAGACCTCAGAGTGTGTGTGTCAGCTACTTGGGCAGGGACACAAAGCAGTGGTTGGACAGAGAGGGTGCTGGAGGTCTTGCCTTGGTCATGCAGCTCAGATCTCAACTCTATAGCTGTGCCACTAGGGAGTCTTCCTGGGAATCTGAAGAAAGAGGGAGAAACCATCCTCGGACTGACTGTGGTCTCTGTGTGTTCCTAAGGGATATTGCATTTGATGCAGAGAGCTGCATCTGGAAATACTGTGTGTGTACTTGTCATCCTCTCAGTGAATGTCCCCCACTGTTGCCAGTGGTGAGGATTGAGGCTCCTTGATTATTGGTCCAGTCGACAGTCGTCACATTTGGTGGGGAGTGGTGGGATATCCACATCACATCTGGTTGGCAGTGGTGGGATCGCCACATCACATACTGGGATATAGTGGTGTGGATTTTGAACTCCTCTAGCTTGTAAACAGTGGTTACTAAAGAAGCTGTCTGTACTCTCTAGCAGCCACATGGTAGACATTCAGAGTTGCATATCTCAATAACTTTATTTTTGTTAGCTTAGTTAGTCAGGGAGAGCAGGCAAGGATGTCAGCAGAGGATTATGGCAAGCTGACAAGGAGCCAGTTGGCTGAGATGGGCCAAGCCAAAGGACTGGTACATGACAACCTGACTAAAGCAGAAATGATTGCAGCCTTAGTCACAACTGCATCATAGACTAGCAACCAGGACGACAGCCAGACTGGCCTTGGGGATGTAAAACTCTCAGAAAATGGACAGTTCAACTTTGCTTCAGAGGACTTAAAAATCCAGCTGGAGTATAAGAGACTTGAACTGGAGGCCATATGGTTGGAACTAGAATCAGCAGAGACTGCGGCATTTGGAGGCTGAAGAAAAGGAGAAGCAGAGGCAACATGAAAAGAAAATTCTGACTCTTTGCCAGGGTCATGATGGTAATGGGGAAGGGAATAACCGAACCCCAGAAGCAATAAAGGTCAGTACATTTCTTCCACAATTTACAGAGGGTGATAATTTTGATAGCTTTATTCATATTTTGAAAGGGTATGTAAAACAGTATAATGTTGACCAAGGGCTCTGGGTACAGTTCCTGACCCCCTTACTCCATGGTAAAGCTGTAACTGCTGTTTCTAAATTATATGAAACTGATTGCTTAAATTACAGTTAAAAATTGTTTATTAGAGTGTTTTAAGTTAACACCTGAAGCTTATAGAAAAAGCTTTCATGAGCATAGACGCAAGACAGATGAAAGTGTGTGATTATGTTGCTGAGGTAAGCACCTATTTTTATAGGTGGGTGAGTTGGTGTCAGGTCAGTACTTATGAAGGGCTGGCAGACCTTTTGGTGAGGGAACAAACCTATAGCACTTTGCCCGAGGACATGAGAATCTGGTTGGCAAATAGAGAATGCAACACTGCAGATGAGTTGGGGAAAAAAGGAGACCTATACCTAGCAAGCAAGGCATCACTGCACACGAAAGGGATACCCAGTGCTGCACATGGGTATAAAGGAACCCATGTTGGGCAGCCTAAACTGCTCCAACAGAGTCTGCCAGTAACAGGGGAAGCCATTAGTTCAGGTACATGCCAGGATGAAGGGTTAAAAGTTTTAAATGTAACCAGTGGGGCCATGTACAATATAGATGTCTATGGAGGCAAGGTGGGGAACAAAAGATAGGAGAGCCAGTAAGTGGGAATAACAGAATGCCAGTGGGAAGTTGTCTGCAGACAACAAGGGTACCAAACTACCACAAGTGGTTATATCCTATCTTAGTAGATGGGAAACAGGCCACTGGTAAGACAGACAGCCTCTGAACTATCCATTGCAATGCCTGCAATGGTTCAGGAGGAGCACTACTTGCTTGGTCAGTCTACTCCAGTCAGAGCTTTTGGAGGGACCCCATTCCAAATACCTTTGGCTAGAGTTCACCTTGACTGGGAGGGTGGAAAAGGAAGCAAGCAAGTAGGTGTGTTTGAGGATATCCCTGCAGATGTCCTGATAGGGAATGATTGCGATAATGCAGTACCTTGTGTGCATGCAGTTACATGGAGTTAGGCTTGGAAACAGGCATGTGGGTCTGGTAGCCTAGTGGGGACCCAGACAGATCACACATTTGAAGCCAGGACTGGTGAGGTGGTTACTTCAGAGAGGGAGCTACCCTGTAGCAGTGAGACTGAAGGTGAGCCACAGCTGCTGGTGGGTACTGATGTTCCCTTTGACAGAGCGACTGCAGGGGCAGAGGTGAGTGTTAATACTCAGGCTAACAGTGAGTCACCGCTGTCAGGGGATACCAGATGTCCTGTGGAAGGGGAGCTGGGAAGGGTTACAAAGAGAGAGTTGAGAAAGGCTAAGCTCTCAGACCCTACATTACAAGGCTTGAGGGAGGTAGCCAGGGAGGTGCCTGATTCTCAAGTAAAAGGGGGAATCTGTATATTGGGAAAAGGGTTACTATATATACAGAGTGGACCCCTGAGGGAAGGCTACAGGGTGAGAGAATACAGGAGTTGGTGGTGCCCAGAGCCTATTGTCTGGCACTTCTATCCATAGCCCACAATATTCCCTTTGCAGGTCATATGGGCATAAAGTGTATAAAGAGACATATTATGCAGAACTTTTATTGGCCTGGGATTTCCAGGAATGTAACAGGGCACTGCAGGAGTTGTGAGCCGTGCCATAAAGTAGGCAAGGCAGGAGACAAGGTCAAAGCTCCTTTTATACATTTGTGCATGATTTAGGAGCCATTTCAGAGGGTAGCTATGATATTGTGGGGCCTCTGAGTACCCCAAGTTCCACAGGGAAGAAGTATATCCTAGTGGTAGTAGATTATATTGCCAGATACCCTGAGACAGTGGCTCTGTCCTCCATTGAGGCAGAAAAGGTAGCAAATGCTTTGTTAGAGATTTTCAGTAGGGTAGGTTTCCCAAATGAAATACTGACTGATAGAGGTATCAATTTCATGTCAGACTTGCTGGCTTGTATGTGGGAGTGCTGTGGGGTAAAGCACCTAAAGACCACCCCTACCATCTCCAGACTAATGGTCTTGTGGAGAGGTTAAACTCTACACTAAAGTCCATGCTATGGGCATTTGCAGACCAGGTTAAGAGGGAGTGGGACAAATATTTGCCCCATCTGTTGTTTGCTTACAGAATGGTACCCAGGAATCCATGTTTTTTCACCCTTTGAGTTGCTGTATGGGCATAGGGTGAGTGGACCTTTAGATTTGATTCGTGACGAGTGGGAGGGTGAGTGTGACTCCTACAAGGAGTCTGTTGTGGCTTATTTCATAAACCTCAGGATGAGGATCAGGGAACTCATGGGCTTGGCCCAGGAGAACCTGGTAGAAGCTCAACAGCAGAAAAAAGGTTTGGTATGACAGGAATGCTCAAGCCAGAGAGATTTCTGTAGGGCAGCAGGTTATGGTTCTCATTCCTGTCAGACACAATAAGCTGCTGGCAGCTCGGGAGGGACCTTCAAAGTGGTAAGGAAGGCCAGTGCTGTTAACTACATGGTAGAATTGCTAGGCAGGAGGCAGGGGCACAAACTGTACCATGTTAACAAGATGAAACCTTACCATGATAAGGATGCTCTGGTACTAAGTACTTGCAGTAGAAAACAGGGGGAGTCTGAGGGGGATCTATGGCTAGAGGGGAGCCAGCCAGCAAAATCCCAAGTTACTATGGTGGAGCCTAGGGTTACAGGCATATGAGATGACAGAGCAACACCGTAGTGGGGTCAACAATGCCAACGCAGATGGGTGTCAAGACAGGAAATGGGGTTATGTATTCCCAGATAGGCTCATTCCTTTCAAGCAGAATTTCTCAAGAATCACTTGAAAAATTAGCTTGAGTCTTCAAAGGGATGACGAAGTGCGATGAAATGAGATACTGCCAGCACAACTAGCTGGAATTTTCTAAATAATTATATGTCATTGGAGAATATCAAAATGATTTATATAAGATGCTTGTGTTACAAATGTATTAGAACTGTATGTCATGTGTATATAAACTGCTCTGTACAGATGTTTGCATTGAACAAGTATTTTGTAAAGTGCTTGGGCTTAGAATGTATCCACAGTGAGCCCTACTGGAAGAGAACAGAAATGTACATGCACTGTTGTAACTGTTCAAATGTATATGTCAACAGAGGAAACTGGAGGGTTAACTTCAGTCCAGCAAACTTTAGAAAAATAGCTGAAATTAAATTTCTTTATATGCTATGCAATAAAAGAGGCTATCTCTCAAGCTTTCAATGAAGCTAGATACACAGAGTATGTACTAGGAAGCTCTCTGTATTGTCCTTGGAGTGAATTAATTGCTACTTTTGAAGCATGAAGGAATGCAATTGTTTTATGACTTCCAGCATCTGCCAAAGATCTGAGTAAAAGTCCTTGTCTGTATATTTTTACAGGTAGATGCTAAATGCTGCCAGCTTCTAGCAATGGAGGTTTTGGCCTGGGAACTAGAAGTCAGATGACAAAAATGATGTCATTCTGCAAGCTTTTGAAGCATGAAGGAATGCAATTGTTTTATGACTTCCAGCATCTGCCAAAGATCTGAGTAAAAGCCCTTGTCTGTATATCTGTATATTTTTACAGGTAGATGCTAAATGCTGCCAGCTTCTAGCAATGGGGGGTTTGGCCTGGGAACTAGAAGTCAGATGACCTGAAATGATGTCAATATGCAAGCTATCCCAGCAGTAATATTTTACATTTTAATTTGAGAAGTCTCTTATTGAGACAGAGCATTCTGTATTCTTTCTTAGACCTGACAACAAGAACCATTCACCACATCTGCCTTGCTCTAATAAAATAAGTTTCAAGGGAACACTACAACTCTCTTAGATACAGTCAGGAATATAGTAAAGCTTTGTTTAGATGTTTTTCTTTATTTGTGTGAGCCTATACTGCAATGTTATTTTAAATATTTCCTGAGGTTTTGAACTTGGATGTCTCTGTGAATATATATTTAGTATAGTTTTGTTATTTTATCATTTATTATTAAAGATATTTAAAATTTTTCATTGTGGCTGATCTGTTTAGAGATATTTAACTTTTGAGAGTACTTGCATATTTATTTGGTGATACTGTGTGGGCCACTCCTAATAGCATTGTTCTTGGTCAAATTACCATTTGTATTAGTATTAATATTACACAGTAAGATTAGACACCCTTTGATAAGGGCCTTAAAGTAGCTGATATGGGGTGACTGGTGGCAGTGGAAACTCCTAGTCTGTGCAGAAGGGGCCATAGCTAGTAAACCTGTGCCAACCTTTCCCAGATCTGTGTGTGTGTGTGTGTGTGTGTGTGTGTGTGTGTGTGTGTGTGTGTGTGTGTGTGTGTGTGTGTGTGCGCGTGTGTGAGTGCATGTGTGCGTGTGTGTGCGTGTGTGAGTGCGTGTGTGTGTGTAAATTTAACCTCAAAGAGTGTGTGTGTCAGCTACTTGGACAGGGACACAAAGCACTGGTTGGACAGAGAGGGTGCTGGAGGTCTTGGCTTGGTCACTTAGCTGAGATCTCAACTCTATAGTTGTGCCAGTGGGGAATCTTACTGGGGATCTGGAAAAAAAGGGAAAAAACAGCTCCGGACTGACTGTGGTCTCTGTGTGCTCTTAAAGGAAATTGCACTTGATGCAGAGAGTTGCATCTGGAAATACTGTGGGTGTACTTGTTATCCTCTCAGTAAACGCCCCCCACTATTGTCAGTGGTGAGGATTGAGGCTGCTTCCTTACTGGTCCAGTGGAGGGTTGTCACATGGTATATAATCTGGAATGGTTTCCACTCTATCACCTTCCAGGTAGTATGCAATGCAAGGGGATTATATACAATGTGTCTGCTTCATCCAGTCAGTTCCTGTGAGTCCTACATTCAACATGTGTGACCTACACCAGTGTTACATGTGGGGGAACTTTTCACAGGGTCATCTTATTGGTAAGTGCACACATTGACAATCCCAGAGCCCATGACAGTCCAGTGAAATGAAGATAAGTAATAGACTGCTCATAATGGTGTCTGCTGCTGTGTGTTACAGATTATGCTGTATATGTCTTGGAGCCAAGGTAGATGCCCTCCATTTGCAACCCCTAAACAGAGGCAGAGATGGCATACAACATTGCAGTGGTTGAGACATGGAACTTCATTCAGCATGTATTCAGAGTAATGAATTCTCACTGATACTTGCTTAGATACATCTGCCATTGCACTGCAGTGCACTCCTGAGACATGCATGAAGCTGTCTGCGGTGAGTGGTATGCTATACATTATGGTGCTGCATAGCCATTTAGATCAGGGAGAGTCCATAACTCTGGCTTATATTTATATGCTAGCAGGGGAGGGGGAGCCAAGTGAGGAGTTAACCACTTACTCCATCTTCTATACTTACCCCTTTAACAGGGCAGTTGCCTAAATAGCTCTACCTCCTTTTCCTTGTACAATATGAAAGAGTTTAATATTAATCTCCCATCCTTTGAACTAACTCTTCCTTCTACTACTACATATATCTACCAACTTAATACACAAATCTAATGTTTAATTAGCGTTTCCTTTCTTTATTTAATACAAAAGGATATGTAACTATTCTCTCTTGTGTGCTGTACAATGTATGTAACTTAAAAATGCAAATAACCTGAGTGCAAATCTTCTATTGAAAACTGTTTTTACCTGTTATTCATTTGAATGTTATATCCCTGTATATAATTTGTACTCTATTTCTTTTTAGTACAACTGTATAAGTGTTATTGGGTTTTTTTGGAGCTTTTCTCCTCGGGTCTCCACTGAAAATGGGCTTTAGCTCAGATGGACCAACCCGGTTAACAAATGTCAAATAAATAAATGATGCAATTGCAGCAGAGTCCTATACGAGGCAAAGGTGGGTTTAATATGTTGTGATATTATCAAAGAGGCAGCATCTGGTTCACAACTCTAGCACAGGATAAACACATGACAAACCTATATATGCATTTACACTCCCAGGCTATTCAGTAAATTTTATGGTCAGGCCACACTGTGTACCACAAATGACCTAATCCACATGAGCCGGAGATGGACATGCTATAGTCTTCACCATTTGCAGAGATAGTGGGGGGCACTGCAGCACAGGACAACAGCTCTAGCATAGCTCATGAGTGGCACCTGTGGTAAGCCTGCACATAGTTATGGTGTTGCGGGGTGTCAGGAGTCATGACCTCAGGTGATGATGTGGTGCCACCTCTAGAAGTGGCGTGCTGACCAGGTGTGGAAGCTGTTCTTGCAGAGGCAGGTGTGGATGCCTGTGCTTCAGGGAAGTCCATAGTGTGTGGGATATGCATGTGAGACTGTTGCTGTTTTTACTGCTGTGTGATTGTGGCAGGTGGGTGACTGTCAGCATGTTTCATTCAGGGAATATCTATAAGGGAGTGAGCTGCTTTGGGACTCTGAGACCCTGTCTACATGTGCAACCACAACCAAAACTAAAGGAAATGGTGGTGACAGAAGACTGTCACTTACACCCACATAAATGGCCACTACCAGAGTTAGAGCATTGGTGGTGTCAGAGGATGAGAAACCATGGTCAGGTGTGGAGGTAATGGCAGAACCAGAAGAGTGTCATCCACATGTGCATCTATGGCCAGAGTATAGAGATGACAGTGGAGCTAGTCATGTGTGGAAAGTGGCAGTGCACACATAAATGCATACAACTGGTCCCACAGCACACATGTGTAGAGTGGTCATGCTCACCTGCAGTGTGCAACTGTGCCTACCTCAAATACTTTTTCATGGACCCATTAATGGCTGACATTCTTTGCAATGATCGGCGGTATTCAAGGAGTTTATGGGTGTCTTCACACAGGCCACCGAACATGCTGAACATCTCTTGTGCCTGGATCTCAGCCCTGTGCATTTGTTAGTGAATACTCAGAGTAATGCTAATATCATAATGCAGTGTTATTCATGTCAAAGGCAATCAATGGGCACAAATGTGTCACTCCCCAAAGGCATGTGTATGCACCTCACAAGTTGTGCATCCCTAGGATACTGATGGCATTTTAACTGCCTGTATTCCATGTGTGCCATGCACGTGGAGAGAACTTGCTTCAGTAATCATTGGTGATGCAGGAGGCCATCCTGGGCCTCTGTTCTAAGTTGCGGGGGTTGGGGAATCTTCCTTACAATGTTATCATTGTTGACAGTGACACTGTGCTATGTGCACAATGCCATCATCATCAGCCTCTATAGAAATGCCAGCCTTAGACAACAGTAGACCTGTACTGCTGAATCTTCTCCCAGCAAAAGAATACTGATAACTTTGACCATGCAGCAACAGACATTATATTCCGGGAATATACAAGAGCTATCAACACATACATTCCTTTTGGTGTAGGATGCATTCATTGCTGTATGAAATACTGGTATGACAGAAAGACAGTATTTCATTACACTGAGAAGTAGTGCTTTCCAGTGTTGGTTTACAGTGACTTAACACAACTTACCTGGTATGTCCCCTACAAACACATGGGCAGTCGAGATGAAAACCTGATGTTTCTGTGTAACTGTAAAGCACATGGTGAAGTCTGCATACAAGAGGTGGATCAGTTGCCAATTGTTACATGACTGGCATTTGACACTATTCAGCATGGGTATCCCCAACAGACACTTGGTACTCCCTAAGCAATCTAACTTTCACATCCCAATCACCATCTGGAATAACTGTCTTCTCTAGGCCATCTCTAAATGTTATTAGGAACTGCTCCAATTCTACAAGCTGATGATGAGTTGTGGGAGCAGTCTCACTGTCAGACCTTATTGTGCCCTGTTCCTTGCATGCAAGAGTGTGTCATTCACTCTCCAATGTACTTGTAGCTCTCTGTAGGATTTCTGCCACAGCATTTATCTGATGTACCTTTTCCTGTCACACCTGATCCCTGAAGGCCTTATCTGTCTCCAAAATATGCCTGCCATTTGTCTGTAGGGCCTGCAGCAGAACATCTGCCACAAGTAGAGTACACTTCTCAGTTTTCTGCCATTGTTTTGATGCAATGACAGCTCCAGTACAACTGTAGGAACACACATGTGCATGGATATATACAGGTCTGTCCCTGTTGGACAACACCCACCACTCTGCTGTTCCCATAATTCCATGGTAAGAACTGCCTTATACAATGCAATTACACAACAGATGTGACACTGTGTCAGACTGCATTATATGTGGGCATGTGGTACACATACACTGGCCCTTACTCTAGTGACTATGGCCCAGTCTTTGCTCATAAAACTGCAGGCCCAACATCCACTGCCATTTCAGTGTTCAACAAAGCTTCACTGTGTTTTCCCTGGATTCCTAGCTCCTACACATATGTATGCTGACTTGAATGTTTTCCATGGTTGGTGCATTCATAGTAATTTTCATGTTGCAATTGTAATTTCTATGTATTGTGCAGGTTGTAACCTAAACTACTGCATGCTGAATCCCCAAACCTCTCAGCAACATCATACATATTTTATGTGGCAAACTAGAGGATATGCTACAGTACTTAATACAGTATACATTTGTGCAGTGATTGAGTGCAATATTCTTAAGTTTCTAGGTGAGTACTATGCTATCATCCCTGATGGGGTGTTTTAAACCTAACCATGCTTCTCATTAGTCACACAGTTGTGTTATCCCATAGGTGTTTAAGCTATATTTAAATACATCTCATTTGTATTGAATTATTTTGTGTGGGTCTCATTGTCAGTGTATCTGGGGTCCCTCTTGTAAGATACAGTGTTTAAGCACTGCCTCTGTCCATTGGGACAGGGGTCAGCCCTGGCGTATATTTTCTATTGCCCATCCACTGGTCCAAATTACACTTAAATAAGGTCATGGAAGGGCTTTATTTTACATATATGAGGAGTCTGTCCTATAGTAATGGTATCCTTTGGGATATTTACCTGTCCCTCCAGACCATGTTGTTTATGTTGTAGAAGAGTCTGAAATCTCAGGACTAGGTATTTCTAATATCATTTGACTTGCAGATGTGCAGTAGGTCCATTAGTGCTGGGTCTGTGGATGCATAAAAGCCAGGCATAGGTTGCCTCTTAGTAGTTTATATGAGACCGCTTATAGCGACAGGACCTTAGTCCCACTAATATATTTATAACAAACATCAGTGAATACTGCAGTTGAAAGTGCCTAAACAGGTACATATCAAAGGGGGAACTGTACTCTATGATGGGCCTAATGACAGCTGAGCAAAGGACAATGACCTCTCAGAACTTAGATGATATCCATAGATTTATAAATTCATAGATTCATAGATTGTTACTATGAAAATGACCAGTGGGGCCTTTCTAAGCCTAGCCAAGTTTCCCAAAAGAATAAAGATGTCCTGTATCCAAATAGGACATTGAGGGCCAGGCATTTATAAGTTACCTCTATCCATAAGGGACATGGGTGACAGACCAGGTGTAAATTTCCTATTCCCCATCCATTGGTCTAGGTTGCGCTTAAAATGGGTGGGTCACTTCACATGGATAGGAAGCCTGTTCCATAGGAGGAGCAGTCTCTGGGACACATATCTGTCTCTCCAGCATGTTCTGTTTAAGTAGCAGACAAAATTCAGGTCCCTAGGTCTTGTATTTCTGGTACTCTTTGACTTATGATTATATAGGAAATTCATAAGTATGAGGTTTACAGATACCTTGTAAGGCAAGCACAGATCACCCACCAACAATCTATAGGAGACTGAGTAGAGAGAAAGAGCTTTAAGGCACTCTGCATAAAGCAGGTTTGTTGCACCTTATATTGTTTTGTAAGGAACCTCTGAAGTCGCTGTAGTTGCTACATATGGCTGGTCAGGTACATACCAAAGGGAACATTGTTCTCTATGATTGGTCTGATAAGGTTGGAGTACAGGGGGATAATGACCTCTTTGGATGTGGATGCCATGCCCTTACTTATAAGCTGCACAGCATAAAAGGATTTCCTCACCACTGTGGCCACATGGCGGTCAAAGGTAAGGCTACTGCCTACATGCTTAGCCATATCCCTGACAACTGGATCGACTCTTAATTAGCTGGGATGGTTGACCTCCCAAAAGGTACAATTATGCATTTCTTAGTACTGAGTTTAAGACCATGATTTTGGCACCATTTTTTAGTCAGAGATAGACCTTCTTGAAGAATGCTAGTGTCTGCAAGGGAATCAATGATAACCCCTAGTTTGCAATCATCTGCAAACTTATTCAGCCATAAACATTCAGCATTTGCTTCCATTTCACAGGAATAGATGCCAAAAAGGAGCAGGCCAAGTATGAACCCCTGGGGGACTCTGCTAGTGACCAACCCATTGATGGAGGTGGCCTCACCTATTCTGATCTCCTGGGTCCTATCAGTGAGCCAGTTGGCTATCCAGTGAGTGATAAAAGGATTTATACCTAAATTAATGAGCTTGTCTATAATGTCTGCGTGGGGTATTGTATCAAACTATTTGGCCAGATCAAGGTAAACTGTGTGCACAGTCTTATCTTCATCCAATGTGCTTTGGTGACTCTCTCTCAAAAAAGTCCATCAGATTTAATAGGCATGACCTTCCTTTAACAAAGCTAAACTGTGATGGGTCCAGCATTTGCAGGTTACCTATGTCCTCATTTACCATGTCCATGAAGATTCTTTCCATGGCCTTACATATGAGGCTGCTAAGACTTATGGGCCTGTAGTTACCAGGATCAGTGGTTGGACCTCCTTTGTTGCAGGGGAATGACTAGAGCTGTCTTCCTCTCCTTGGACACAAAACCTGACTGAAGGATCCAGTTGAAAAGTGATTAAAGTGGAGCAGAGTGGTCATGTTTCATACTATTTATTAAACATACCAGGATGTTATCAGAGTCCATTGATGTAGTGATTTTGGCCTTGGAAATTGCATTGATGACCTGTTCCCTAGTAATGATTGAGGGGATTGTTGTATGCAGTATTTCCTTTGGACAATTGGAGGGAGTGGGGGGGGGGACATTTGAGCTGAACCTATCAGCCAAAAGGTTGGCAATGGCCTCCTGTTCAGTGTGGGTAATGCCATTTACAATAAGTTCTGTACATTGTTAAAACCAAAAAAACAAAATGGAAAAGGTGCCAAAATACAAATACAAGTAACCAAAGTCCTCTGATGCATTTGATGAAGTATTTGTATTGAGGACAAAAACACAGTGATTTAAGTTAAGCATTTATGTGTTTTATATATTAAAGAAGTGTTTTTCATTATTGGGTCGTGGACTGCTGGTTCTCCTTCCTGGGTGTGGACTTTGGTTCTGTACATTGTTGTGTATTCCTCACAAGAGGGTCACAGACATAACTGTAGAAAGTTTTGTGGCTGTCCTTTGCCTGAGAATCTATTTTTTCTTCAAATTTAGCCTTTGAAGTATAAATTAACCCTCTTAGCTGCCTGTTTAGACTGGTCAGAGGGCTTTTAGTATGTATGGCTTTGTTCCTCCTGCACTTGGCAATGATTTTTTTTCTTTTGTTGTATAACTGATTTATATTTTGATTCCACCATGGTGGCTTGCCTTTTTACAGCTGTCAATATGGCTGTACAGAGATTTTGTAAATAGCTCAGCATATGTTATAGTATTTACTGGATTTGGGGGTGCTTGGAATTTAGCCAAGGTGTTGCTTAGTAGAGACAGAGCTTAGCCTTAGAATAGTTCCTAAAGATTGTTTGTACTGTTGGATCTCCTGATTTAATTTTTGTTTCAAGTAATATCATCTTATGGTCATACCTGATGAACGAAGACATTACACTGGATGAGGAACATTGGGCCCCCATGTTCATGAGTACAAGGTCAAGGATGTTTGTAACCCTGGTATGAGAATAGACCAACTATTTCAAAATGTTGGTATTAACAAAGTTTAGAAATTGCTGGGCTTGTGCATTAGAAGTGGTGTAGGATTCCTAATCTATACAGGAATAGTTGAGATATTTATTCATTTATTTTATTTAGTTTAACATTTGTTAAATGGGTATGTGTCAAAGGAAAAATATACTTTAAAAATGATCAATACACGGTAGGTTCAGGTTAAGGCACTTTAACTACTGCACTGTTATAACTTGCTGATACTTGTTAACCTCTGCTATCTCTGAAAAAACAAAAAAACAAAAAAAAATCTTGATTTTTTTCCCACTTTTCTGAGATTTAAAAAAGTTCAGTTACAGGCTTGCTGTTCTTGAACTGTTTGTAAGTTTCTGTGAGGCCATTTTTTGCTTGGGCTAATGGAAAGTCTCTCTGTTGATCAGTGGCAGTGAAAAACATTGAGCAGCCTGCCTGCCCCTGTGGGAGTGGTTACTGACTTGAAACTGTAGTTTTATTGGCCATTCTGGGTCAATTCCAAAACTCCTTCATCTTCCTCTCTTAAAACCCCCTTTTGCGTGGTTTTGCGCGTTTTTGAGCATAGCGCAACAACGGGCAGCGCCGCCTAATTGGGTTTAAACTATTCCTGGCTCCACAAAGTCTGCTCTTCACTTTTTCCCTTAGAACTGCTCTATCTCTCAATTTAAACACCATATTCTCATTCTAAGGCCCTTCACTGGTCCAATTAAGTAATCCTACAAGTTAGCACTATTAAACCATAAGCACTACTTACTCTTATACTCTCTACGATTACCCTGTCCTCTATTGATCCGTCTTAAATTCAGTTTCCCTATTACTCTAGCATGTCCAAAGGTCAGTCAATGGTTTCATCTCCAGTCCAGCTGGTGAATCTGGGAATTTTGAGGCAATGTTACAACTGTCTCATGTACACGGACAACCCTCTCCTCCTCCAAACAGGTTCAAATATATGTGAGAGATGCAACTATTTAGCCAAACTGGAGGCTGAGCTCTCTCATCTCAAAACTGGTGTAACCAGTCAGGAGGAGAAGGTAACCTCACACAACACAATTCCAGTATCACATAGTCCCACCACATCAGCGAACCAAACACATAAATACACAAAACATACTGGAGGCTCTAAATAAAAATCTACCTAAGCAACAGAGACCTCCAAAGCAGACATCCAAGCAAACGCTACCTCAAAACAAAACACACACAACACATAACTCACAAAGTCAGTGTGCCAAGCAGCCACAGCCCTTAAGGCTGAATAACACACCTGATACTCTTGTTATAGGTGACTCTATTGTCAGACACACTGACGTCCCACTCACCAGGCTGAATAAAGAGAAGGTCACAGTGAGCTGCCTGTCGGGTGCTAGGATCCAACACATAACGCAAGCACTCAGGTCACTCCAAAGCAAATACAAATATGACTCAGTCATTGTACATGCTAGTGTGAATGACCTGAGACGTACCTCCCTGGACTACATGAAAAGAGACATAGAGGAGCTCCCTGATCATGTAGCCCAGGCTGGTATGACCCTGACCTTGAGCAGCATCTTACCCTCACCTAGAGTGATGCCACAGTACAAAGACAAAATGATCGATTTTAACAATTGGCTAAAATTTTGGTGTCATTCAAAGGGGATCCAGTGTCTGTCAGCCTGGGATGACATGCTCGACAAGCCACGTTGCTTCACTAGGGACGGCTTGCACCTGCCACCACTGGGTTTTGGATATTGGAAAAGGCTCTTGCCACCCCCATAGTGCCTTTTTTAGGAAAGGCTCAAAAGTCAAACCCACCCCCATAGACAGCACAAGGAACAAGAAACTAAGGGTAATGCTGCTAAACGCCAGAAGTCTTAACCTCAAGATGCACTCACTCGAAGCTCTCCTCAGTATGGAGAACATCGATATCTGTGCCATGACAGAAACCTGGTTCAAGGCTCCAGAGAGCACCCCAGCACTACCAGGCTATACCTCATATCATGCTTTTCGGCCCCAAAACCCGGACCGAACCAAAAAGGAGGGGGAGTTTCCATATTTATCAAGGATATCCACACCTCCAGGTTAGTGGCATTGCACGGCATCGGAGACCATCCATGTGCAACTAACAGTGGGCAAGACTGCTTTTCAGTTTATAGCATCCTACAGACCACCCTCTCAAAGTCAGGAATCCCATTCAGCTTTCCTGAAAACATTGGAGAACATGAAGATCTCTCCGAACACCATTATATTGGGTGACTTCAACTACCCAAACATTGACTGGAAGCACTACTCAAGCCCCAGCACCTTAGCCGAAAGATTCCTGGAAATTATAAACTCAAATGCTATGGAACAACTAGTCACCACTCCCACAAGAGGGGACAACATACTAGACCTGATCATTACCAACATGGGGCCTCTATGCTCCACACCAGAAGTATATCCCTCATTGGTAAGATCAGACCATAAATTAATTTCACTGGATGTCCACATCCCGACCCCACCCCCAGCCCAGAAAACCACAGTGAAAAACTTCTCAAAAGCGAACTTCTCACTTCTCAAAACCGAAGTGGAATCCTTCAAGGCCAAACTGCAGAATCCTATATAAATGCATTCTACGGACATCTCCAGGAATGCATGGATCATGCTATCCCAAACAAAACCAAGACCCAATCATCCAAAGGCAGGCGTCCAGTCTGGTGGACCCCTGCCATAAATAAACTGTACAACAGAAGGAGGAAGCTACTACATGATAGAGCAAAATCCCTAATAGGGAAGGCATCTCTGATCAGTACTAGCAAAAAATTACGATCCCTCATAAAATCCTCCAAGGCCAGCTTCGAGAGAAAAATTGCACAGGACACCAAAGACAATCATAAGGCTTTTTCAGTTATGTTAGAAACCTGGGATGCAACTCCCAGACTTGTTCTGAGTTGATTCTAAACGACAAAAATACACTGAACCCACAGACATCGCCAATATCCTGGCAGACAGGTTCAGTGCAAACTTCTCCCCACCCCTCCCCCAAAAGAGCAAGTATCTATCCCGGCAGAGGGCTGCCTCCCAAACATCTCAGATGCTCAGGTGAAGGATGCCCTCTCCAAAGCAAAAAACACTGCTTCCATGGGACCAGATGGCGTCCCAGGTTGCATCCTACATGAACTACAAGAGGAACTAATCCCTCAAATAAAACAGCTATACAATCTCAGCCTCACTACAGGATATGTGCCCACAGAATGGCGTACAGCAACAGTGGTCCCACTCCACAAAGGTGGAGACTCTACGGACCCTGGAAACTATCGCCCCATAAGCCTGACTAGCTTAGTCTGCAAGGCTATGGAGAGGATCATCATGGAGCTCATAAACAAAGACATTGGGGACCTACAGACACTAGATCCTACCCAGTTCGGCTTTGTCAAGGGCAGATCCTGCCTTTTGAACCTGGTTGACTTCTTTGAAACAGTCACCAAAGCCATAGATGAAGGGAAGGTAGTCCACACAGCCTATCTGGACCTTGCAAAGCATTTGACACAATACCCCACTCGGGCATCATAGATAAGCTATCCAGCTTAAATATAAACCCCTATGTCACAAGATGGGTCGCAAACTGGCTCAAAGAGAACCCACAGAGTGAGAGTTGCTGGAGCCATGTCAGACTCGAAACCGGTCACAAGTGGCATCCCACAGGGTTCTGTCCTGGGACCACTCTTTTCGGTATATACTTTTCCGAGGTACAGGCAAACGTGGGAGGACTATGGCTCACCAAGTTCGCAGACGACTGCAAACTGGGTGCCATAATCAACTCTCCAGCTGACACAAACATCCTTCAAAAAGGTCTCACAGAGACAGATAACTGGTGCCAGTGCCATGGTTTAAAGCTAAATGCCAAAAAAATGTATAGTCATACCCTTTGGCAAAACAATGTGCCCACAAATTACCACATAGGTGGAAACCCATTAAGTACAGAGAAAGTTATTAGGGACCTGGGGACCCAAGTTGATAGCAATCTCTCCTTTGTAAACCACATTGCCAAAGTGGTTAGAAAGACCTTCTACATAGCCCACCTCATCACGAAGGGTTTCACATCTAGATCAAGAGAGGTAACCGTGCCCCTTTATTCATCCCTCATCAGGCCCATCATAGAATACAATGCCCCTTTTGGGATGTACCTTACCCGACACCTGCAGCAATTAGAAAGACCCCAAAAGTATCTCACCAAGAGGATCAAGGGTCTCAAACAGATGCCATATGCTGCTCGGTTAAAAAAACTCCAGCTCTACTCAGTTGCATACCGCCTACTTCAGGGCGATCTATGCCTGACATACAAAGCTATGTCAAATCCAGAATTAATGGACATGCTCCACCTCAGTAAATCTAAATCCCTTAGAGCCACACGCTTGAGGGACTTGAACCTCAGCACAGAAATAAATAGAACTTGCTGGAGGGACAGGTTCATAACCCAGAGGCTCCCTTCGCTCTGGAATAGAATTCCAGTTCATGTGAGGCAGAGCACCTCAGTGAATCTCTTCAAGAAGAATCTCGATAAGTGGATGGGGGATCGTAGGTTTGTCCCAGGGATTACTCCCGTGTCACTATTAGACAGAGGCACAGTAAACTAAACCTTAAAAAGGGCACAGTATACTCAAATCAAGGGGTGGCGTAAGCCATACAGAATCGGGCTAGGCTTATAATTGCCCCAGGGCAGATAGCCTAGTATGAACCTATGAACCTATGAACTTATAATCTTGCAGCAAGGAGACAAAAACGTGCTAATACAGAGTTTGTCTAACTAGAATCAGGAAATACCATCATTTTTATACATTTTCCAATAAGACATTGCCTACCAAGCTGACGTAGCAGATCACAAGTTTTAACATCATCATTACGTAGCAGTTGTTTTCATGCTTTTCTGCTTGTACTATCAATTTTTGTGAGAAACTTCCTAAGAAAAACAACGTGGCCTTGGCTACCACCAGTTAGATATATGCAATGTTACCATTCAAGGTACTACGGCTAATTTGAGCACAAAGCAAGTATAGATTGCAGTTCATTTCTCCAACAGTTCTTTGTCCATCTTTATCTCTTCCTTCTGCAGCTGTGCACGTTCTCATACCACGAACAGAGCTAATTGTTCAAATTCATAACATTATAGAATATAGCATTGTTCATTCATTGCTTCCTGACCTAGCAGATAATCACCTGTTTTTCAAGTACATTTCCAAAAGGCATAAACATGAATTTTGCTGTGCTAGCAGTTACTAGGTCAGAGGGCATCTTGCAAGTTTCAGAAAGCACACTGCAGTTTCAAAAGCATCTTTTAGTCTCATATAAAACTAAGCTGTATATAAAATAGTGTATATAAAATAGAATTAAAAACGTGTTAACTCTTTTAGCTTCTAATTAGCATTAAGCACACACATTAATACATATTTTTCTAACATAATGTCCAACTGAGCAACAGCCCATTTGCGGAGGCCCGGGGGGGGTGGGGGGCATACAGAAAACCATTACAATTAAGTTCAAAAAATGGTTGCAAACAGATGATAACAGGAATTACAGGATATCTTATATACATTGTATACAGCTTACAAGTTTAAATAAAAACATATAAGTTATTAGAGCACAAAACATTAACTAAGAGGTGAGGCTCAGTAGGTAGGGAAGAAGAAATAAAGGGTATAAGTAGGGAATTATAAGATAGGCATAGAAGAAAGAGAAACTAAGATGTAAGTCTGAAGGAAGGTAAAAAGAGAGAGAAATAAGAGTAGATATGATGAGTAGAGTAAGAAGATGAAGTTAGTAGACAAAGTCAGTTAGTAGCTGAACAATGTTATGATGGGTTTTGGCATGAGCAGATCCATGAGTTTTTGTAGTGTTTCTTTTAAAACTTTTTTGAAGGTATGAGTATGGGGAAGATTTCTAATCTCATTGTGAGTTTGTTCCAGGCTAGGGCAACTAAATAACTATATAAGTGATGTCCTATTACTTTTTTAGGTTTGTAGATAGCTAAGAGAAACTGATCAGAGTTCCACAGAGAGTGGGAGAGGGTGTAAAGAGATATAAGGGAAAAGATGGATGGGCAGGAGGAGGATTTGTTAAGGATGGAGTGAATCAGTGACAGCCGAGAGATTAAGAGTAGATGGGGGAGTTCAAGCCAGTTAAGAGTCCTTAAAGAGAGGCAGTGCTGAGAGTAGTAGGGTTGATTGGCAGCAAACCTTGCAATTTTATTATAGGTTAGTTCAAGCTTTCAAGATACCCCATGAATATCATATTAGGTTGAATGGTGAGGGGCTGCAGTACACTGAGATAGATAGTATGGGTTTTCTGGGACATGGAGGGGGCCTATAGGTTGCAAGGATATGGTACGGCACCCTATTTATGGTGAGTTGCACATGTATGACTTTCAGTGGGTCATACACTTTAACTAGTCTGGATGTGAGATTGTTTTTAATATACACTGAGACTCCTCCACCTCCTGTGTAGTAGCTGGTCTAAAGATGTGACAGGTATTATAAGCTTGCTTTGCTGGCGTACTTTCTGAGACTTTAAACCGTGTCACTGTTACTACACAGATGTCTACACTGTCCAGGGAGAGGAAGGCTTGCAGGGAGTGGAGCTTCTTGTTAAGACTTCTAACACTGAGCAGTACCACCTTTGCATATTCCTTCATAGAGTCAGTTAAGTCAGTAGGTTTATCAGTTTGGCATTGCCTAAAAATACACTATATGGGTAGAAAAAGTCTTTACCAATATCCAAAAACCTACAGGGGTAAGTGCAGACCATCCCTGGTAAAGCAGCGTGGTCTGTCAACCATGTCCCCCCTGTGCCATCAAATACTGTATCCCTCTGGAGTCATACCAGAATCTAAGCCAATTGTTGAAATCAATCATTTTCTGTTAGTAATATGGCATCACCCTTAGAGAAGGTAGTATGCTGCTCAGTGCTAGGTTCATACCTGCTTGAGACACATAATCAGTAAGCTCGATCATTCTCACTTCACATAGTCAAGGGAGGCATGTCTCAGGTCATTACAACTATACGGACTATGACAGAGTCATACTGTTACCTGTGGTTCAATGACCTGAGTGCCTGTATGACTTGATGGATTCTAGCCCCAGAAAGCCAGCTAACTGTGACTCCCTCATTAATCAGTGTGGTGAGGGGGACATTGGTGTGCCTCACTGTAGAATTATCAATGACCAGGAAATTTGACTATGCACTAATTTGCCTTTAGGCCTTAACAGTAGAAGCATTGGATACAATGTTACTATGTGTAGCTGTAGTGGTGTTTTAACAGTGTTTATGTGATGGCTGAGGATTTTTTCTTTGATTGTACTATGCAGGAGGCTTAGTGTTTTAGGAGGTTTACCTGCAAGTGCCTCAGCATAAATAATCTTATGTGTAGGGTCTTTACAGTGTGCAGTAGCCGTAGTGCAAGTGTCACTGACAATCTCTATAGGATTAGTTTTGGTTGTATGAAAGAGTTTTGCCACCAGCATTAAAGTTTATTTATACCCCTTTCATACTTTATCTGTTTTATTAAGAATAAATGGGTTGTCAGTGTACATGAGGCAATTGCTACAATGCCTCAGAATACCCATTTCAACTCGACTGGCCACAGAGAGAGTTGGGAAGTGCATATCTCTGGCTATCAATCTGTTAGGGAGGAGTGAAGGAAATTTAAATATTGAATAGCTCAATAGGACAAGGAACTTGATGAGCAGCACTCAGCTATGTGCAAACCAGATCCTCTAGTAGTTACAAAAATCTGTCTAGACAATAAGGCCCCAAGAGTGTAGACCACAAACCTTCCTAATGTAAATTAACTGGTTTGGAGCCAAAGTGTTTAAACCAGAGCAAAGACACTTAGAATAACAGGCACAGTAAGCCTGCACTAGCAATTCCCAGCTCAGAAGGGTGGAGACTACCTTGTCTTCCTACAAGAGTGTAGACCAGAAACTCTCTTAATGTAAAATAACTGCACTGGAGCCCAAGCATTTAAACCAGAACTAAGACATTGTTAGAATAACAGACACAATAAGTCTTCAACCAGCAATTCCCAACTCAGAATGGTGTAAGCTACCTATCCTGCTAAAAGTGTGTAGACCACAAACCTTCCTTACGTAAGATAACTAGTTTGAAGCCCAAGTGCTTAAATCAAAACTAAGAGGCTTAGAATAAGTTACAATGTAATCAAGCTACTAACAAGCAGTAATAAATGTAGTCGTTTAAATTCAGTTGAACACTTTAAGAATGTGCAGCAAAAAGCTAAATAAAGTAGGAAGAAGGACAAATATAATAAAAGCAGCTGAATAAAGTGCATTTTTTAAGAAATTGGGAAGGGAGGAAACAGAAGATAATTCAATTTTAAGAGGCTAAGGGGTAGGGCCTTCACAGCTGATCTGTCAGTGCTCAGTAGAATGAGCTGATGAGATGGGACTGTGAGGAGTGGCCAAAATCAAATTTATAGAAGGGGAGGGCAACTCAAAAGCCACCAAGTTTAAAAGTACAACAATGGCAAGGCAGGTGGGTGGGAAAAATCAAATGCAGACAGAGAACAGCAAGTCAAACAAGCACTACCTTTATTTATAAGGTGTACAATACAGAAGGACATCTTCACAACAGTGGACATGTGTTGGTCAAAGGCTAGGTCACTATCAATGTAAGTGCCAAACCCCTGACTACTGAGTCTGCTCTTATGGGCATATTTGTTAATGTGATAATTCCCAGAGGTAGTCAGTTTTACAAAGTAAAGTGAATGACTGGGAATTCCAAAGGATACCAGAGGATAAGCTGGAAAATAGGTAAGCCTGGTCTAACTCTGCTAAGCCTCTTACCACCATGAACCTTAGCCTGACCAAGTGGTTTAGAAAATTATGGTTGCCTGGTTCCATGGTGCAGAAGGATTGAACTTGTACTGCATTCCAGATGACCTAAATTTGATTAATGCCTCAAGCATTGGAGGAGCAGGGTGGAGAGGAGGGTAAGGAGAGGCAACTGTCAGCTCACTATTTTGGGAGAAGGGTGGGGTTTCTGCCAGTGATGGAGTATAGTACTGCAATTGCATGACACATTGCAGTTGAATTTGGAATATGGGGGGGGGGGGCTGGAGTCAAATGACTCTATGTACAATGATGAGCATGATGTCAGGCAGCCCCACCCAGTCAGAGCATAACAACAATCTCAGGTGTACAACCACAGTATATCTGTCACTGCCAAGTTGCTCTTCTTCACTTTAACACTTCCTTTTTCCAAAATGCCAATGGCCGCTGGGGCCCCAGCCCAGGTGTGGTAGTACCAGGGACATAAAGTTAGGAGCAACTGAAGCAACAGTATACAAATAAATTAAATAAATAAATAATAATAAAATAATTGTGGATATTTCAAGTGTAATAGGCAAGCAACTACATTCCAACACTTAATTTTATGTGATTATTCATTCTACCTTTATCATTTTTACTTACTTCTGCTGGGCAAATATAAGACCATATTATGGTATATCAAAATGTCCCTGATTTTGCATCATATTTTTTGTCCTGTCCCTCATAACATTTTTGATTTTCTGGTAGAGATGATTTGATCTGATTGGCATAATAAACACATGGCTATATCCATTTCCTCCAGTCAAGTGTTTGATGTAGTTAATAATATGTGCATGCTTTTATCATCCTGAGGTAATATAATATTGCTTGAAATTTGCAAGCATACTTGTCAGTTTACCCTGATTTGGATTAGGCCACTGATTTTACCTCATATTTTTGTCATATTCCTCATAAAAAATGATTTTATGGTAGATCACTGAGGATAAGTCAGTCAATAATGCCAGCATGAAAGGTTTCATACCTTCTATTGTTCAGAAAATGCATGTTGATGCAAAACCTGCTATTTTATTAACTTTCAAGCAAATCAGAGCAATATATCAAGCTGTCTCTGAGATTTTGATACTTTGCCCCCATTATTTTTTTGATTTGTCCAGAAAAACCTATAACTCATTTTTTGAATACTTCCAGTTCATGGCAACAGCTCCCTATGACTTCCAGACCTTTTCTGGGTATGGCTTCTTTAACAGAGTGACTTACCAGCTCATAATAGACAGTATCAGAAAATGCAAGGAGATATTAACAGAATGACACTAAGATTATTAATCTGGGATGTCCTAGATAAATCAAGCAGTTTGTCACTTATTATTCACATTGTCACATTTATGTTCATATTTTCCTAACTGAGAGCCCTGCATATTATTTAGGTGTTTGGTGTGAGATACTATGTTAGGAGACAGGAAAATTCATTGCCAATGTCCATTTATATGCCACTATACCCGAGATATTGCTAGTTATTTGTAAGTAATCATGAAAATAAACAATATTTACATATGTACTTAATACCTGAAAAACCAAGTGACTTAGGAACTGTTTAATGGCATCAGATGAAACCTTAGATGTTGTTGATGAAAACTGTCTTTGATATTTGCTCTGGAAGTCTTCAAAGATATCTAGTGTTGTTTATATTGCTACTTATACATTAAGCATATGTTTTCATAATTCTGTAAATACCTCAATAAAAATGCACTCAAAGAGGGATTTCTTGTTAGTTGAAAGTTCATGTCTGGTTAAAAAGAAGTATATGTGTGTGTGTGTGTGTGTGTGTGTATATATGTATGTATGTGTGTGCGTATATATATATATATATATATATACATATATATATACACACACACACACACACACACACAGATATATATATATATATATATATATATATATATATATATATATATATATATATATATATATATATATATATCCCACCAAGATAGTAGTAAAAGGACTCTAAGTCTATCCAACTCATAAGGCAGGAAGAGAATCATAGCCTATGTAGCCAAAGGATGGCTAATTCCTGTTGATCTTCCAGGAAGGGGGAAGGAGGGTGGGATACAAGAAGGAAGACAAGATCAAGAACAACAAACATGGAACGTTATGGTGAGTACATAACTTCTTTATGTTATGTTGGCCCTATCTCATCTTCATTCTTGCTGGTTGGGACCACGTCCCCAGCACCTTCTTCTTGGGTGGCTCAATGGAATAGACTTTTCAGGACCGTGGAACCAAAGGATGCCCTGTTCTGGGAGGCCACATCTACCTTATAATGAGTGATGAAAGTATGGGGATTAACACAAGTAACTGTCACACAAATTGAGTCTAAAGGGAGCCTGGCCTGAAAGGCAGTAGAGGTAGACAAAGCCCTAGTAAAGTGTCCTTGAATTTTTCCTGGCAGCTGCTTGCTCTGTGAATTATAGACATAAGTGATGGTAAAGTTACTTTTGAGACTGAAGTTCCCTTTCTGTTTTCTGAAAAGGATACAAGCAATTGGTTGGATTTTCTGAATTCTTTTCTCCTGAGCAAGTAAAAACATAACTGCCTATGAACATCCAGTTGGTGGAGTTTATATTCTGCCTTGTTGCCAGGATTAGGGAAGAATACAGGTAGCTCTATAGATTGATTCAGATTGAACTCTGAGCAAACGTTTGGTAGGAAGGAGGGGTTGGTTCTGAGAGAAACCCTATCATTGTGAAATATTAAGTAAGGGGGACAAATGAATAGAGCTTGTAATTCTGATACCCTCCTAGCTGAGATAATGGCAGTTAAGAAAATAGTTTTCCAAGTCAAGAATTTCAGAGAACAAGTAGTAGCCAGTTCAAAAGGAGGGAGAATCAAGGCAGCTAGGACTAAGTTTAGATTCCAAGGAGAAGATGGTTCTCTTATTGGGGGTCTCAAGAGGATAGTACCTTTTAGGAAAGCTTTGCATAACCTGTGGGACATAACATTGGAACCCATTTCTCCCACATGAAAATTGGAATTAGCAGCCAGCTGAACTCGAATAGTTACTGCCGATGCTCTTTGGTTAAAGGTTTCAGTGAGAAATTCGAGGATCTTCGAAATAGGTGCAGTAAAAGGGTCAATACTATTTTTGGCTGCCCAACAAGAGAACCGCTTCCATTTGCTAATATAAAGTTTTCTCATTGAGGATTTGTGAGAGGAAATTAAAATATGTTGCCCTGCTGGGGAGATGTCAGGAAGCCTGCCTAAGACGGGAAGTGGAGAAACCAAGCTGTCAGCTTGAGGGTCTATATGGAAGGATGGAGCGTACCCGACTGATGCACCAGGAGATCTGTAACTGGGTCCAGGATCCAAGGATCCTTCTGGAGATGTGGCCATAGAAAGGGGAACCATATTTGATGAGGCTAGTAAGGGACAATGAGGATTAGTTTGCAACCCAATGATTTTGCTTTCTGAAGAATCTTGGGTGTTAGAGGGAATGGGGGAAGGCATAAAGAAGTCCTGGGGGTCAATCGGGAACAAGTGCATCCCTGGGTGACTCTCCCAGTGGAGGGACTAGAGCAAAATAGCTGCTGCATTTGGTATTGATGGAGGTGACAAAAAGATCGCAGCAAGGCTGGCCCCACTTGCGAAAAATTTGGTTTGCAATTTCCTGCTTCAGGGAACACTCGTGAGGCATCAGGACAGCCCTGCTGAGCTTGTCCGCTATCACATTGGATTTCCCCAGAATGTGCATCACAATCAGAAAGCATTGAGAAGATATTGCCCACTGCCATACTCTTAGAGCCTCTCGACACAAGGGGTAAGATCTGGTTCCGTCTTGCTTGTTGATGTACCATACTACTGAGATGTTGTCTGTTTGAATTGCGATCATCCCCGTAGGTAGAGGGGCTTGGAGTGCTTGCAATGCCAGAAGCACCACTCTCTTCTCTAGGATGTTGATGTGCAAGTGGTACTCATGTTGTTGCCAAGTTCCTTGAACAGTCTGTCCCAGATAATGCCCCCCCCCACCCTATCTGGGAAGCATCCGTGGTCACTGTGGCTACTGGTTGGGGGAGGATAAATGGCCTGCCTAGCGTCACCTGGGTAGACTGAAGTCACCATTTTAGATCCTTCTTGCAGGCCTCTGTAATGAGAATTTTGTGTGACATGGGTAGATCTTGCATGGACCATTGAGCAAATAGGAGCCACTGTAATATCCTTATGTGGAAGCATGTCAAGGGAACTAGTGTTACTGCTGCTGCCATTGAGCTCAGGACTTTGAGAAAAAAATCTTGCCTGATTTTCTCTCGATTAAGATTGAAACCTGATATCAAATGGTTGACACCCTCTCCTGAGGAAATTTTGCTATCATGTCTTTTGTATCTAAATCTGCCCCTATAAATGTAATATAGTGATGCCTAGCTGTGAGCAGAGGTGAATTGTGGTGTCCCCTGCCTCGGTTAGTCGATGCTCATTGGTGGCGGTAAGGAGCTAGTCATCTAACTATGGAAACACCCAGAATCCTAGATGCCTCAGGTGAGCCGTGACTACTGCCATGCATTTGGTGAACACCCTGGGGGCTGTGGTGAGACCAAAGGGCAGAGCTCTGAACTGGTAGTGACTGGCTCCCAGCTGGAAGTGTAGATATTTCTTGGATTGCCTGTCCACCTTGATATGGTAGTACGCATCCTGGAGATCGATGGAGCACATCCAATTGTCCTTTCCCAGAAAGGGAAGTATGGACTGCAGTATCACCCTCCAGAACTTTGTCTTCCTGACAGACTTGTTGAGTCTGCTGAGATCCAAAATGGCTCCCCAGTCCCCTGTTTTCTTTGGAACTAAAAAGAACCTTGAGTAAATTCCGGATCTGATTTGGTCTGTGGGAACTTCTTGGATGACTCATTTTTCTAGCAACTTTTGAACTTTTAGGGTTGCTTGTTCCCTTAGATTGGGTGGCACATCTGGGATGGATTTTTGTTTTCTGGGAAGAGGTGGCATGGAGAAAGGAATACTGTATCCCCTGGATATTACCAACTATACCCATGTGTCTTTTGTGATACTTTGCTAGGCTTCTGGGTACAGTGACAATCTGCCCCCAACTGCCTCCAGAGGTGGACAGGTGGGCCTCCTTTCAGGAGTGCTGGAAGGCCCTACCAGAGAACGTATCTCTGTCGCCCTGACTCTGTGGACCCCCTCTGCTGCGAGGATGGCATCTCCCATTATTGTTCCCCTCTCTGCCCCTGCAGGAAAAGTCTAGTAGGCATGGAGAAATGTACTCCCATGGCAGAGAGAGTTTTGCCATCTTGCTCGCACCAGGTGAGAGTCTCTTACCTTGGGCCCGAACAATAATGAGCCATCAAATGGGGCATTGGTAAAGGAGGGCTTGAAGGGCTCTGTGAACTGACAAAGGTGCATCCAGGAATGTCTCTGTAAGGTGACTCCTGTGCCTGCTGCCCTGCTTGCTCCATCGGCTGCATAGAAGATAAGCCACATGGAGGAGTTAACTTCAGAAGATAAGGTCGCAAGCTGGGAAGAAGCCCTGTCTGAAGCTCTTACAGCTGTAGGATCCTGTAGGGTATCTCCTAGCTTTTTCAGGAGATCCCTCTGGAGGTGGGTAAAATGGGACAAATAATTCAGTGACGTAAGGCTAAAGGCCACTGAAGAAAGCATACACTTCCTGTATCTGTCCATCGTATGGGACTCCTTGTTTTGTGGATGGACAGAAGAAGTTTCTGCTAATTCCTTCTTTGTGGCTGCCACAACTGCCATAGCATCAACTGGCATGCCCTTAATCAGGAAAGGTTTGTCTTTCAGTGCAGTGATAAACTTATTGGGCCTCCGTGGAACTGGTTCTATAGATTCTGGGGAGCTCCACGCCTTTTGACTTACTACACCTAGCAGTGAGTCGAAGGGCAAAGACACCCAAGAGGTGGAGGGTCAGGAACCGAATGCGTCCAGGTACACGGGCTTGTCTTCAGAAGGGAAAAGAGATTTCCAGCTGTCCCTTTGCTTGAGGATTTCCAGGATGTCTGAAAAAGAGTCATGCTCAGAGGGGGACTGTGGGGACCCTTCTGAGTCCTCCAAGTCCGTTTCCAATGTCAGAGACTCAGGGGACTCCAAATGCTTCATCTTACAAGTCCTCTTCTGAGGGACCTCCCCTGAGGGGTGCTCTGGAGAGGTTTCTGAAGGGGGTTCGCCAGGAGGGGCATCGTGGGGCATTGGTTTCCTACACTTGGGGGGAGGGGTGGTTCGGAGTTGGACACTGGCTCAGAAGGGGAAGCAGCAACTGGAGCCAAGGGTGAAGTGGTCTGAGAGGACAGCACACTCCTCATCACCTCAAAGGCACCACGGTCCCAACCCGATAGAGTCTCCAGCTCCGAAAGCCAGGAGATCTCCCCCAAACTGAAGGCAATGGCTCCGAGGCTGATGTAGGTGACAAACTCACCTGCGCCGAAGCTCCGAGTGGGACAGTAGGACCTTACAAGGGTCTGATCTTGCTCTCCCCATCGGAGCCAATGAGGGAGTGTCGGCCCCCAGATCCCTTGAGAGAAGGTGGTATTGACGGGATCGGAGCTGATGTTGGACCCTAGAGACCCGGGGTTTTTGGATCTGATGGTTCCACCACAATGACCTCCATTCGCTCTGGCTCCAAATTCAGATGAGTCGAAGGAGAAATCGACGACAAAGTAGGTCGGACAGTCAGCTCCACTTCCATATTGACTGGGCTCAATAAAATTTTAGCCAAGGCCGGTGTCCTGAGTAGCCTCTTCACCACCCTCTCCACAACATCATCCAAAAGGCTCCTGGATGATCGAGAGGAATGGGTGGATGATCAATGACTGCCCGCCACAGACTGGAGAAGTGGGGACTGTGGTACAGAATGCACCAGTTCCAAGGAAGGAGACCTGGTTCTTTTATGGCTCCTAGACGGTTTTGAGGACACTGATGGAACTGAAGGAGATAAAGCCTTGTCGGACCCGACAGATTTTGGATCCAATGAACTTGAAGGTTTGTCTTTTCCTTTCGACGTTCTGAGGTCGGAGCCCATGAAGATACCAACTTGGAGGGTTTGTCAGTTATTTCTGCCTGATTCCCTTCCATCTATGCCTCAAAAGGCCCTTTCAATAACCCTCTCAAAATTAGCTTATTCTTATGCTTCTGCAGGACCCTAGAGCTGAATCCATGACAAATGGAACAAGAGTCCTGCAGGTGAACAGCTCCCAAACAGTATACACAGTTAGTATGTCCATTGGTCAGAGGCATTTTTGAGTGCAGGAATTGCACTTCTTGAATCCAGAAGGCTTGGATTCTTTCGATGCTTCCTTAGACATATTTACCAACAAATACAACAGGAAGACCTGCAGCTAATACTAGCTAAAAGGGAAGAAACACTCAGCCAAAAAACAGACAGTGAAGAGCGAAACCTTTTTTTTTTTTTTTTTTTTTTAGGAAAGGGGGAGTAGCGGAAGAAGGAGAGTCTCTAAGTCTCTAAGTCCAATGACAACTCATCTAACTGAGGAGATGCCTCTAACTCAAATTGCTAGCTCCTAGTTAGATAGAAGGGAAATAGTAGGCCTGAGAGGAGAAGAAAATTACAGCCTCAACAGTAAACAGCAACTAAGAAGGCGGTAAATAGAGGGAGAGACAAACAGCAGATTCTACTGACCTACAGAGATAACCATGCTACACATAAAATAAGCAGAAAAAAACAGTACAACTTAGCCTAAGCCAGTCACCAGCAATCCCGAAGATAAAAACGGCAAACGAGATCTGGGTAACTCTTGCTAGGCATGTTGGGATAGGGTCTAGCCTCAAGCCAGTGGAAGCTCTCAAGCTTTAGAATGCGGCCAAGTCAAACCCAACCAGTAAGAATGAAGGCAAGATAGGGACAACGTAACATCAAATATTTTCTAACTGAATATGTCTAGGTTGCACAGTTTCCAAGATATAGGGTTTGCATGCATTATAATATAATCTGATGTTGTCAATCTTCATTTATTCCTTGACCTGTGAGTTTGGTTCTGAATATCGTAACCAACTTGGCTGTTTCTACAGCCCGTGTGGACCAAAATCACTTGAGCTAAGTCCTACCCAGAATGCTCCTTGCCCAATTACCTCATATCTCGTTTCCCACTTCCTGTGACAGATGTGTTGCCAACTTGCTGTAGAGCTGTTTCTTTTCTTTGCTGTATTTCAAATTTTTGGATAGTCATAAGATTATTTCTTTTCTTTATATAGTTTTTGATCTTTCCTTCTACAACCTACCCTTTTTTCTATGATGACCTTTTTGTCTCCTCTCTGTCCTTCCTTTATACACTTCGGTGTATTTTGCACTACCATTGCTGGTAGTCTTTATCTCTTTTCCCTTTTCTTTCAGTAAAAAAAAAAAAAAAAAAAAAAAAAAAAAAAAAAAAGTAGTTTTATCTTTTGTTTTATTTTCCTCCTACACCTGTACCTTTTGTACTGTCTTCTACCATTGTTGGTAGACTCTTTCTCTCTTGCATTTTACTGGTTTAATCTGGCTCTGTTTGTGTGATTTAGTTGTTTAGATTATGGCTGACAAGGTCAAAAACACCTTCAGTTTTAAAAAATACCATTGCATTTGTCATTGTTGCCTCACAGCAAGAGGTTCTCTGGTTCAATTCTCGGCTGGGGTGCCTTATGTTTGGAATCTGTATGTCCTCCCTGCATTTGTGTGGGTTTCCTCTGGGTGCTCTGTTTTCCTCCCAGTTTGCAAAGACATGCATCTGGAGCATTTCTCTCTGGGCCTCTGCTGAAAACTGTCTCTTTCCAAGTCATACTTTCCTGGCAAACAAATGTTAAATAAATAAATAAATATAATAAATACATAATTTGCAAGAGAATTGTTCAATCTGTCATGCCTTTAGTCACCAGGCCCTGGTTGAAAGGAAGAATAAATTGCTTTTAAAGGGGATGATAAAATCTTCCTTTGAGGAGGCCTTACCTGTTTTTTCTGGCAAAAGCAAAACAGATACTTCTTCTCCTTCCTTGACATCAGCATCTTCGAAATTAGACAAACCAAAAAAGAGGAGTTGATCAGTGCCAACTTCTCCCTCAGCACCAATGACTAAAAAACTTAGAACTTCGGTTCCCTTGGCCACTGCAGAACCAACAGTTTCTACAAAGGATATTTTGGTGCTGATCATGGCACCAAAAGTGCCTTCTCCATCGGTGCCAAAGTTATTAGCATAGATATTAGATCAGCCCATGAAGCCGACAGCCTTGACGCCATCTTCCATTTCAGCACCTATATTTTCGGTACCAACTGAATTTTCTTCCTTGGATAGACCTAGGACCAGATACGCCCTTCCACTGATCCCTTTGCTGGTCAGTTACCCAGCCCCTTTTGGAAAGACTAAAATCCCCCTCTACCCAGTCAATTTGTTCCACCAACAGCCTGACAAAAATGGATGTGTTGAGGTTAGTGGATCAGCTCTTTGCAGTGAGGGGACTGGCAGGTATGTCCTCAGTTCCAGAACCTTCTGGTGCCAGAATTCTTTCTGTGACCCCTCCTACTCTTCCTCCTCTAACCTCCTCTAAGGCCTTGGAGATTCTGGCTCCGAGTTTCCCAGCATTTATTGTTTTAGTTCCGATGAGAGCTGCATCTCCAGTACTGACTTTTACCCTGAGTTCTTCAGCTCTGTTGGATCCAGAAAACTATTGTGGTCATGGCTACACTGTCGGGTCCAAGGAGCAGGACTCAACTCTGCTGTTTTCAGAGCCATCTCTGCACCTCAGGGCTTCAGCATGCATTAGCTGTACTCCAGCTTTAGCTTCAGGGGTGACTTCTTCGGAGTGGGGAGTGACTACAGTTCCGAGGCAGTCTTTCTCAATTCCGGGCTCCCTTCCCTCTTCAAGGCCAGCCTTCCAGGCTATGAAGAGGGCCCTGTCCACTGTGGGCTTCCAGTCAGCTCCTTCCCTGTCAGAGCAGTTCCCTGATCCTTCTTCTCATCCAGAGCTTCCTGCAATCTTAACACCTGGACAGTGAGTGCTGAAGCCACAGAACACACCTATTCAGGTATTGTCCTCTTCTGATACCTCCCCAGATTGCCCCACTGAGGATGTTCCTCAGAACAGGAAGTGTAACAGGAAGCACTTAGATTCCCTGGAGGAATCCATCACAAAGGACACAGATTTTGATGAAGGGGAGGGTTCCCCACAGTCACCCCCGGAAGATGTCGCCTTTGGAGACATCCTTGAGATCCTTAAACAGAAGGGTGGCTGGACATTCCAAAAGTCCTCTTCAGAGGAATCAATGTATCTGCAGGCCTTCGGTGCTCAACCATCTACCACTTGGGCTACTCCACCTGCTGACAAGTTCATTAAGTTGATCTCGCAGTAGGTGTGGAAGGCTCCTAACACCACCGAACCTATCCTCAAGAGGTCAGACAAAATTTTAACTGCACCAGAGGACCATCAGTTTTGGGCAAAGGGATTACTGGCAGATGCCATGGTAGTAGCGGTGGCTACAAAAAGGAACTGGCAGAGGAAAGTTCCACTATCCATCCTGCCAATAGAGACTCTCAGGCAATGGATAGGTTTGGAAAGTGGATTTACGTTTTATCGACCTTTGCATTGCGGTTTTTGAACTTTATGGCACACCACACTCCAGAGGGATCTGATTAAGGAGTTATCAGATACCCTGGCAAGAGCCATATCTGATGAAGTCCAAGACAAGGTTGCTTCTCAGCTGGCCATCCTAGAGTCCATTTTCAATTCATCCATGAGGCTCATAGCACATGCAGCTGAAGGGATGACTAGAGCAGTGGGATCTGGCAAACCCATATGTAGACATGCCTGGATGCACTTGTGCGAATTTTCCAGAGCCATTCAAGTCTTCATTCATAAGTTCATAGGTGTGTACTAGGCTAATGGCCCAGGAGCCTTTACAAGCCTCTCCCATAGGATTACCCTAGCATCATGCCACCCAACCTTAGCTCCTAGTGCCTCTGTTGAGTAGAGCCACTGGAGTGATCCCCGGGCTGAATTTTCTATTTCCCATCCACTCATCAAGATTCCTCTTGAAGAGGGCCCATCATCATCAATGCTCCATTTGACAGATCATCCCTTTTTGGCCCTAAAGTTTGAGAAACATTGTCCAGCTGTGAAAAGGATGGAAAGACCCTTTCTGCAGTGGGTGCACATTTTTCTACTCCTCAATGGTCCTTTTCGAGCTACCAGAGGCATGGGCCCAAGGGCCTTTCCAAAACATATGTGGTAGTGGCACCCCCAGGGCAGAGGGGGGAGTTTTAATGGAAGACGCCATTCACGAGGTAGAGGTGGCCCACAAAATCAGGGTTCCAGAGATACCCTTCCTGGTAAACCCTACTAATGCTCCTGAAAGGAGGCCCAATTGCCTTCATCTGGAGGCAGTTGGGGATGCTTATCCATGCACTGACACAACTGGCTTCAGATTACTTCTGATGTTTGGGTGCAGAGGATTATAACCAGGCTACTCCATAACCTTCTTTCTACCTCTCCAAAGTTGCAAGAAAATCCCCAAAGTTCCACCCAGTCAGCGGGAACCAATGTTTCACCCAGTCAGCGGGAACCAGCAGTGCTAGAAACTCAGAAGCTGCTAGAAAAAAAGATTCATCCAGGAGGTCTCACCAGACCAGATAGAATCCAGAATTTACTCAAAATTCTTTTTAGTGCCAAAAAAAGACAGGGAACTGGAGACCAATTTTGGATCCAAGTGTTTTGAATAAATTGGTTAGACAAACAAAATTCCTGATGGTTAAGGTTCTCTTTTTACAGTTTTATGGAAAAGACTATGAATGTAGTAACTATTATAAATGTAAAGAATACTTTTCACCTATAACTTTGCTGTTCATACAGTTTTAATAGCATTTACTGTTCATAAAATATTTACGTTAATCATAATTCTCAACTTGTTAGAGCAAGAAATCTAGACAAGGCCATAAATAATTGGGGGACAACGGCCCAAAAATAGGGACAATTTTTTATTGCTTTTACAAACTTAGAAAGTTGACAGAATGACAAGTTTTGCTTTAACCTTAATTTTCTGAAGGATATGAAGTCTGAAACTCACATCTGTCACTATTTTCTATCTTCAATCTTTAATGTCTTTTTTTTACCTTTGGTGCTGCCTGGAAGTTAGTAAGAATGGGTACTCCATAAACTAGTGAGGGCAGGTGCTAAGTTGTGATACTGGGTAGGTTTTTCTGCTGTCTCAAAGGAAACAATGGTTCACTTCACACAAGAACATGGATGGCTCCAGTGAGACATTCTGGTACATGCTTACAAGCCTAGTGAAGGATGCTAAAGCTTGCTACCCCGGGTGTCCTATTCTGTGTCTTGCAAAAGAAACGGTATTTAAAAACAAAACATAACTACAGATAAGAAAGTATCATCTCCTCCTGTTATCTGAAGAAGACACCTGCACTGCTCAACTTGTCCTTGGTGCGGTTATCCCCCATTTACCAAAAAGCTCAGTCTTGCAACCCTGGGTGCCCTATTCTGTGTCTTGCAAAAGAAACAGTATTTAAAAACAAAACGTAACTACAGATAAGAAAGTATAAAACCCACACAGTGAACTGCATCAACCTGCTTTATTACTGAACCACACACAAAATAAAATGAAAAGTACTTAGCGCTTTCACCCAAACATCAGGGCATCATCAGAGTACAAGAAATTACCAACTGGCCATTCATATATATACATACATAATTTCCTAATCATTCAATAACCCAATTAACATCATAAAATTAATTAATTAATTAAACAATGTCACTATAGAAAAAAATATATATTTTTACTTGACATCAATAAAAAACATATTTAAAATACACATTTTAAAATACATATATAATAAAATAAATATGTAATAAATATCCACAATAAAAAATTAAATACTTATAATATATAATTTAATATAATATATGTAGCAAATTTATATTAAATTAATTAAATTAGATATTTAAAAATTACTTTAAATATATATATATAAATATGTAAATAAAATGAATTCAATAAATTATAAACTATACATAGCAAAATACAATATTAAATGTCAATTGAAATATGGTCATATGAAATGTGACCTATATTTTAAAATGCTTGAAATAGATATGTTTTCGTTGATGCCAGGTAGCATACAGGCATTTAATCTTAATTGCCATAAACATTCTATAGCCTCAAGCATAATCTTGTCATCACCACCTTTGTGTATATTGTGTGGAATTCTACCTATAACAAAAAATATAAATCTTTTAAAACTTGTACATCTAGTGCTATGCATATATAGTGAGCTAGTGGTCTTGTGTTTCCTAATGTCCCTAGCATGTTCGACTATGCGTTCCCTTAACTTCCTAATAGTCTTTCCGACATAAAATGCTGGGCAAGTAGAGCAAGAGGCCAGGTACGTCACCATCGTAGTGTTACAGTTACAGTAACCAGGACACCGAATAGTCTTATTAAAACCCTGTATTGCTACATAAGGGCCATCATTAATGTACTTACAGGTGTGACAGATACCACATTTACTCATTTTTGATGCTTTATATAAATTCCTGTTACTGTTGGACTCATAAATGTCCTTTAGATTTCTGCCTCTACTAAAAGATATCTTTGGCTGACTCCCCAACAATTTAGATAGCTCAGTGTTATTAACAAAAACACTTGTCCAGGTATCTTTTATAATATCAGCTAAAAAAATGATGTATCATTGTAGGGCAAAATAAAGGAATCATATCTAACCAAACTAGCACTATTATTGGACAGGTTATCACATCCATATCTAATTATAGGTTTATAGCGTATATTCCTATTGATGTAAATATCATTTTTAGTGTCAATAAGATTCTTTGGGTATCCTCGATCCATAAACATTTTAGACAAATTCTCGATTTCATGTTTAAAAATACTATCCTCACTAATAATTCTTGATAATCTGACCATTTGTCCTTTTATCAAATTTCTTTTTTGATACATAGGATGACAACTATCAAAATGTAAAAAAGAATTAGAGTAGGTTTTCTTCCTAAAAATGTTTGAATGAAAACCATCACCATCAACGGACAAGGTAAGATCCAGAAATTCACATTGCTTCTCTTGAATATTACTAGTGAATTTAAGAAAGTCAGATGTCGTCCCCAGATATTCAATAAACTCAATCAATACAGCTTTTTCACCTTTCCAAAATACAATAATATCATCAAGGTAACGCAGGTAAAGAGAAACATTCTGCCAATATATAGATGTAAACACTGAATCATTTTCCCATTTGGCTAACACCAAATTTGCGTATAAAGGACTTCGTATATTTAAATTGCAATTTGGCTTTACAGAAGGTACTGTGTTTTTTGAACAGTTACTAGAACTATTTGACAAAACGGGGTTGGACTTGATTAAGCTTATTATTCGTAATAATAATTCTAAGTTAACAGTTTTATCAGAACAACTTGTGTTACTGGATAAAAATATTAAACAGGATTTGCTTTTTGAGCACAACAAGTTCCGTTTGGAACAGATTTTTAAGGATTTGGATAAGTTTACCAGTAGAGGCTTAGATATTAAAAATGATAAATTACAACGTGATTCTTTAGATTACAAGAATAAAAAAGTGTTTTCTCATTTTAAACAGTTTAAAAGTATGAAACACAATGGTAATGGAGGTGATAGTGATGTGTATGATAGAGGTCAGGTGGTTACGGGTAATAATAATAATGTACAACCAGATATTTATAGAAATGGTAACAATCCTGATTATTGTGATTTTAGCTATGTTGAAGGGCAACTGGATTTTTTAGAGGAACCGACTTTGAGAAGGTCGGAGAGATTACGCAACAGGTATGGCCCAGTACAACAGAACAGTTATTACAGGAACACAACACACAAGAACAATGTATGGTACAAATAGGAGCATTAGATCCTAGAGAGGTTAACACTTTACATGACTCTCTTGGTTGTGGCTATGATTTTAATTATGATTTTAATAATGATGTTTCTGTTAACCATTTGTTCAACAATGTTACTAACATGTTTAATTTTGATATACCTGATGATAGAGAACTTAATTTGACCATTGAGAACTGTTCTGACACTAATGATGTTTTTATTATTACCGAAGGTGGTTTTAGTGTTTATAACTACACCGACATACAGTTTGGAAATGATTTTTTAGTTCTTTTTAAAAGAGGTTTTAGATTTGTTCCTTCTTTTAAACTTGACATTGGTAAAATTTTAATTAATTTAAAAATGTACACTAGATTATTAAATTTAAAAGTATTTTTTGCTAACAATGACTTGGTTGGTCATAGTGGTACAGCACATTTGACATTAAAACGTAGCAGTACATTTATTCCACCAAGTAATCCCATGATTCTGATTTTTGAAAAACTTTGTGAGATCCAATTTAGAAAGGCTTTAAAGAAAGAAAATGTTATGACTGAGAAGCTTACATCTGCTGAAAAATTTTGTCTTAAAGAAATTGCTACCTCTGACAATTACAGAATTATGAAACCAGACAAGGGAGGTGGAGTGGTTATTATGACCAACACAGATTACTATAATAAAATGACAATTATGCTGAATGACACTACTACTACATACGAAAAAGTGACAAAATATGAGATGACAAGGGCCTATATGAAAGTAGATTGGTTAATATATGAATATTTGATGGAAGGTATTATAACAAAAGATGAATATTGCTATCTAAATGTGGAATTCCCCATCACACCAACCATTTTTGGTATCCCTAAGATACACAAAAATATACAAAATCCACCTTTTAGGCCTATTGTGTCTGCAAAAGGGTCTAAAACTGAGGCCCTAGAATCCTTTATTGATGTCAATTGTAAAAACACTCTTGTTAAACAACCACATATTTTAAAAGATTCTTGGCATTGCCTGGATCTAATCAGACAAAATAATGTTATGAACACTTCTGATTTTATTATGGCTACAATTGATGTGGTCAATTTATTTTCAGTTATTCCTCATAAGCAGGGTCTGGAAATGTTTGAAGCAAGTTTACTAAATTATGGTGATATGGATGCTAATAAATGCCGGCTTTTAACCGATTTAAAGGAAATTGTGTTAGATAATAATTTTATTTACATTGACGGTGAATATTATAGACAAAGTACTGGTGTTGCAATGGGTGCCAGATGTGCCCCTATATACGCAAATTTGGTGTTAGCCAAATGGGAAAATGATTCAGTGTTTACATCTATATATTGGCAGAATGTTTCTCTTTACTCATGCTACCTTGATGATATTATTGTATTTTGGAAAGGTGAAAAAGCTGTATTGATTGAGTTTATTGAATATCTGGGGACAACATCTGACTTTCTTAAATTCACTAGTAATATTCAAGAGAAACAATGTGAATTTCTGGATCTTACCTTGTCCGTTGATGGTGATGGTTTTCATTCAAACATTTTTAGGAAGAAAACCTACTCTAATTCTTTTTTACATTTTGATAGTTGTCATCCTATGTATCAAAAAAGAAATTTGATAAAAGGACAAATGGTCAGATTATCAAGAATTATTAGTGAGGATAGTATTTTTAAACATGAAATCGAGAATTTGTCTAAAATGTTTATGGATAGAGGATACCCAAAGAATCTTATTGACACTACTAAAAATGATATTTACATCAATAGGAATATACGCTATAAACCTATAATTAGATATGGATGTGATAACCTGTCCAATAATAGTGCTAGTTTGGTTAGATATGATTCCTTTATTTTGCCCTACAATGATACATCATTTTTTTTAGCTGATATTATAAAAGATACCTGGACAAGTGTTTTTGTTAATAATGCTGAGCTATCTAAATTGTTGGGGAGTCAGCCAAAGATATCTTTTAGTAGAGGCAGAAATCTAAAGGACATTTATGAGTCCAACAGTAACAGGAATTTATATAAAGCATCAAAAATGAGTAAATGTGGTACCTGTCACACCTGTAAGTACATTAATGATGGCCCTTATGTAGCAATACAGGGTTTTAATAAGACTATTCGGTGTCCTGGTTACTGTAACTGTAACACTACGATGGTGACGTACCTGGCCACTTGCTCTACTTGCCCAGCATTTTATGTCGGAAAGACTATTAGGAAGTTAAGGGAACGCATAGTCGAACATGCTAGGGACATTAGGAAAAACAAGACCACTAGCTCACTATATATGCATAGCACTAGATGTACAAGTTTTAAAAGATTTATATTTTTTGTTATAGGTAGAATTCCACACAATATACACAAAGGTGGTGATGACAAGATTATGCTTGAGGCTATGGAATGTTTATGGCAATTAAGATTAAATGCCTGTATGCTACCTGGCATCAACGAAAACATATCTATTTCAAGCATTTTAAAATATAGGTCACATTTCATATGACCATATTTCAACTGACATTTAATATTGTATTTTACTGTGTATAGTTTATAATTTATTGAATTCATTTTATTTACATATTTATATATATATATTTAAAGTATTTTTTAAATATCTAATTTAATTAATTTAATATAAATTTGCTACATATATTATATATTATATTATATTATATTATATATTATAAGTATTTAATTTTTTATTGTGGATATTTATTACATATTTATTTTATTATATATGTATTTTAAAATGTGTATTTTAAATATGTTTTTTATTGATGTCAAGTAAAAATATATATTTTTTTCTATAGTGACATTGTTTAATTAATTAATTAATTTTATGATGTTAATTGGGTTATTGAATGATTAGGAAATTATGTATATATATATATGAATGGCCAGTTGGTAATTTCTTGTACTCTGATGATGCCCTGATGTTTGGGTGAAAGTGCTAAGTACTTTTCATTTTATTTTGTGTGTGGTTCAGTAATAAAGCAGGTTGATGCAGTTCACTGTGTGGGTTTTGTATTTTTACTAGTTGACTCATTTTTTCAGTTGTTCGGTCTTTTATCCACTCAGTGACTGCTTCTGCTAGCTTTGTTTTTGAGCTATATTATTTTATTATATATTCCTTCTTGGCCATTTAATTTTATTTTGGTTCTATTTAGTTCGTTGTTTTTTATTTTGTGAAGTTATTTTCTTTATTACATGATTATTATTACAACATCGCAGACATGGAGCAGTTATTAGTACAGCATCTTGAACTGACACAGCGCCTCTTGAAAGTTTTACAAGAAAGGGGAGAGAAAAATTGTGGTGATGCAGACACTTTGATTACAGACTCGCAGGAGCGTTTACTTACGCTACATTCTACCCCTAACACCAGCGTGCACAAGCCGCCAGCTAGTAATGGTTCGGGGAGCCTGAGAGGAGGTGACACCAATACAGGAAGTGCAAGGGTTATCGTAGCATCTCCCAGAACGGCTCAGAACGCTAGGGACGGTCGAGGTGAGAGAGGCGAGATTGTTGTTGGCCCTGCTATTAACTCTGAATGCAACTATACAGATTTAAAGGCTTTTTTGACTGCACCTACTTTTTCGAACGGACTACACTATAATGTTAGAGACATGGGCAGTATTAATCAACAATTTAAGGATTTTGAAAGGATTTTAAGAAGCTTCAAATCATTACAGATGGACAATGTATTTCTGGAGAGGTCGTTGGAACTGGGACAAGTTCCCAAAGGACTTCATATATTTAAATTGCCATTTGGCTTTACAGAAGGTACTGTGTTTTTTGAACAGTTACTAGAACTATTTGACAAAACGGGGTTGGACTTGATTAAGCTTATTATTCATAATAATAATTCTAAGTTAACAGTTTTATCAGAACAACTTGTGTTACTGGATAAAAATATTAAACAGGATTTGCTTTTTGAGCACAACAAGTTCCGTTTGGAACAGATTTTTAAGGATTTGGATAAGTTTACCAGTAGAGGCTTAGATATTAAAAATGATAAATTACAACGTGATTCTTTAGATTACAAGAATAAAAAAGTGTTTTCTCATTTTAAACAGTTTAAAAGTATGAAACACAATGGTAATGGAGGTGATAGTGATGTGTATGATAGAGGTCAGGTGGTTACGGGTAATAATAATAATGTACAACCAGATATTTATAGAAATGGTAACAATCCTGATTATTGTGATTCTAACTATGTTGAAGGGAAACTGGATTTTTTAGAGGAACAGACTTTGAGAAGGTCGGAGAGATTATGCAACAGGTATGGCCCAGTACAACAGAACAGTTATTACAGGAACACAGCACACAAGAACAATGTATGGTACAAATAGGAGCATTAGATCCTAGAGAGGTTAACACTTTACATGACTCTCTTGGTTGTGGCTATGATTTTAAATATGATTTTAATAATGATGTTTCTGTTAACCATTTGTTCAACAATGTTACTAACATGTTTAATTTTGATATACCTGATGATAGAGAACTTAATTTGACCGTTGAGAACTGTTCTGACACTAATGATGTTTTTATTATTACCGAAGGTGGTTTTAGTGGTTATAACTACACCGACATACAGTTTGGAAATGATTTTTTAGTTCTTTTTAAAAGAGGTTTTAGATTTGTTCCTTCTTTTAAACTTGACATTGGTAAAATTTTAATTAATTTAAAAATGTGCACTAGATTATTAAATTTAAAAGTATTTTTTGCTAACAATGACTTGGTTGGTCATAGTGGTACAGCACATTTGACATTAAAACGTAGCAGTACATTTATTCCACCAAGTAATCCCATGATTCTGATTTTTGAAAAACTTTGTGAGATCCAATATAGAAAGGCTTTAAAGAAAGAAAATGTTATGACTGAGAATCTTACATCTGCTGAAAAATTTTGTCTTAAAGAAATTGCTACCTCTGACAATTACAGAATTATGAAGCCAGACAAGGGAGGTGGAGTGGTTATTATGACAAACACAGATTACTATAATAAAATGACAATTATGCTGAATGACACTACTACATACGAAAAAGTGACAAAATATAAGATGACAAGGGCCTATATGAAAGTAGATTGGTTAATATATGAATATTCGATGGAAGGTATTATAACAAAAGATGAATATTGCTATCTAAATGTGGAATTCCCCATCACACCAACCATTTTTGGTATCCCTAAGATACACAAAAATATACAAAATCCACCTTTTAGGCCTATTGTGTCTGCAAAAGGGTCTAAAACTGAGGCCCTAGCATCCTTTATTGATGTCAATTGTAAAAACACTCTTGTTAAACTACCACATATTTTAAAAGATTCTTGGCATTGCCTGGATCTAATCAGACAAAATAATGTTATGAACACTTCTGATTTTATTATGGCTACAATTGATGTGGTCAATTTATTTTCAGTTATTCCTCATAAGCAGGGTCTGGAAATGTTTGAAGCAAGTTTACTAAATTATGGTGATATGGATGCTAATAAATGCCGGCTTTTAACCGATTTAATGGAAATTGTGTTAGATAATAATTTTATTTACATTGATGGTGAATATTATAGACAAAGTACTGGTGTTGCAATGGGTGCCAGATGTGCCCCTATATACGCAAATTTGGTGTTAGCCAAATGGGAAAATGATTCAGTGTTTACATCTATATATTGGCAGAATGTTTCTCTTTACTCATGCTACCTTGATGATATTATTGTATTTTGGAAAGGTGAAAAAGCTGTATTGATTGAGTTTATTGAATATCTGGGGACGACATCTGACTTTCTTAAATTCACTAGTAATATTCAAGAGAAGCAATGTGAATTTCTGGATCTTACCTTGTCCGTTGATGGTGATGGTTTTCATTCAAACATTTTTAGGAAGAAAACCTACTCTAATTCTTTTTTACATTTTGATAGTTGTCATCCTATGTATCAAAAAAGAAATTTGATAAAAGGACAAATGGTCAGATTATCAAGAATTATTAGTGAGGATAGTATTTTTAAACATGAAATCGAGAATTTGTCTAAAATGTTTATGGATCAAGGATACCCAAAGAATCTTATTGACACTACTAAAAATGATATTTACATCAATAGGAATATACGCTATAAACCTATAATTAGATATGGATGTGATAACCTGTCCAATAATAGTGCTAGTTTGGTTAGATATGATTCCTTTATTTTGCCCTACAATGATACATCATTTTTTTTAGATGATATTATAAAAGATACCTGGACAAGTGTTTTTGTTAATAATGCCGAGCTATCTAAATTGTTGGGGAGTCAGCCAAAGATATCTTTTAGTAGAGGCAGAAATCTAAAGGACATTTATGAGTCCAGCAGTAACAGGAATTTATATAAAGCATCAAAAATTAGTAAATGTGGTACCTGTCACACCTGTAAGTACATTAATGATGGCCCTTATGTAGCAATACAGGGTTTTAATAAGACTATTCGGTGTCCTGGTTACTGTAACTGTAACACTACGATGGTGACGTACCTGGCCACTTGCTCTACTTGCCCAGCATTTTATGTCGGAAAGACTATTAGGAAGTTAAGGGAACGCATAGTCGAACATGCTAGGGACATTAGGAAAAACAAGACCACTAGCTCACTATATATGCATAGCACTAGATGTACAAGTTTTAAAAGATTTATATTTTTTGTTATAGGTAGAATTCCACACAATATACACAAAGGTGGTGATGACAAGATTATGCTTGAGGCTATGGAATGTTTATGACAATTAAGATTAAATGCCTGTATGCTACCTGGCATCAACAAAAACATATCTATTTCAAGCATTTTAAAATATAGGTCACATTTCATATGACCATATTTCAATTGACATTTAATATTGTATTTTACTATGTATAGTTTATAATTTATTGAATTCATTTTATTTACATATTTATATATATATATATTTAAAGTAATTTTTAAATATCTAATTTAATTAATTTAATATAAATTTGCTACATATATTATATATTATATTATATTATATTATATATTATAAGTATTTAATTTTTTATTGTGGATATTTATTACATATTTATTTTATTATATATGTATTTTAAAATGTGTATTTTAAATATGTTTTTTATTGATGTCAAGTAAAAATATATATTTTTTTCTATAGTGACATTGTTTAATTAATTAATTAATTAATTAATTTTATGATGTTAATTGGGTTATTGAATGATTAGGAAATTATGTAGGTATGCCAGTTGGTAATTTCTTGTACTCTGATGATGCCCTGATGTTTGGGTGAAAGCGCTAAGTACTTTTCATTTTATTTTGTGTGTGGTTCAGTAATAAAGCAGGTTGATGCAGTTCACTGTGTGGGTTTTGTATTTTTACTAGTTGACTCATTTTTTCAGATAAGAAAGTATCATCTCCTCCTGTTATCTGAAGAAGATGCCTGCACTTCTCAGCTTGTCCTTGGTGCGGTTATCCCCTCATTTACCAAAAGGCTCAGTGTACGTAGCCTAATACAGAGATGTTTTTTTTCTGTTTTCAGTATATGCTCTTTAACCAGTAAAGATACAGCTTGCCTCCAGCGTGCTTAAGCAGCCAACCGCAGCCTGCGTGCCTCTCTCACCCCTGATAATAGTTATTCATTTCTCTCTCCAAGTAATCTACTAGGCATTTTCTCCTGTCACCACTAGGTGGCACTATATACCCTGCTATATGTTATTACTCTGTATTTTTTCTCCCACTTTTCCTCTCATTTCTCCTTCCCAGTCTTATTCCCTACTTTTTCTCCTGCCTATAATCACCTTTTCTCTGAATCTTTTAGGTAAATTTCTTTAGTTACTTACATCTTAGCTGTTGTCTCTATTCGGCTACAGATCGTTTTCTCTGTAGCTGGTTCACCCTTTGGCTCTTCCCGCTCTGCTCCCCTACCCTACCCTAATTCCTACCCACCCCCAGTGGTCCCATCCTTATACCTCCCAAACCACATGCCTTCCCTTGAAACCCAACCCCTGACTATTGCTCATTAACCCATTACAAACTTATCCCATAGACACTTAGCTACTGCTCCTTTACACACACACATACACTAGATAAAACCCTTCTCCTACCCTCTCCTAATCCACACCCTATCATTCCCAGTCCCTACCACCGTAACTTTATCATATATCATCCTCCTCACTATGGCACTACTATCTATATCTAGACTCATACAGTTATTACTCCTATACACTACCCTACCTCTGCTATCTGTATCCTACGTCATAACTGCCTATGAACATCTCACATTCACTGACTTTCACCATCCCTTCCAGCAAACTTTACTTGCAACTCAGGCTAGCTCCCATAACCACATTAACATAACATCAACGTCTATCTACATACTTCCAAAGTATCACAGATTAGCCCACATTACTTATCTCCAATTCAGAAAATCCCTCAACATCCACTCTAAACCTTTAAAGCTCACACACAGACCTCTACTACATTTCCTATTAGATGGAGACATTCACCCCAACCCTGGCCCCAACAATATAGATGCCTCTGACCCCCATACTCACATCTCCTCCACCTCTTAAATCCCGGCAAAACCTTCTAACTCTCTCCTTATAGCAAACCTTAATATTCGTAGCATTAACAATAAAGTAGCCCATCTTCATGCTCTCTTAAATGTGCATTCTTTTGACATCCTATGTCTCACAGAAACATGGATTAAACCGACAACCCAGGACAATGAAATCACCCCACCTGGTAAAATATTTTGAGATTAGACCGTAAAACCAAAAAGGGTGGGGGAGTAGCCATTCTTTATAAATCATGGCTACATGTCACTTCATTCGATGTGCAACTTCCTACTGACAGTAATGCTGAAATCCTTACTGCTAAACTTGAAATCAATGCCTTTAAATCCATCAATTTAATTTGCTCCTACCTCCTTCCTGGAAACAATATCAATACCCTTGAAAATATCCTTAGCTGGCTCACTACTTACCTACCACAAGAAACCATAATGCTGGGTGACTTTAATATAGACTGGACTTCCTGTAGTTCACCCAAGCCTACTACCTATATAAACCTATATGTTTTTTCTCAAATAATTACCTCCCCCAATAAAATCCATAAACCTAATAACAAAGAAAGCACCTTAGACTGGATCCTTGTTAATAATCATCCCCTTACATATAAAGCAGGTACCCTTCCTGATGACATTAGTGACCACTCACTGACCTATGTAATCAAACAAAAAGTCAATATTCCCAACTCTAACTTGTATAGAACTACTTGGACCAACAGAAATTTTAACCTAGAATGCTTCCAGACTGAACTTAAAGCATGTGACTGGTCACCACTGTAACACCTCCAACTAGAGGAAGCAGTGTTATACTTTCAACAGTACGTTCTTACAAATTCTAGACTACCATGCCCCTATTCGCTCTATCAGAAATATAACCAAATCTGCTCCATGGCTTACAAATGAAACCAGACAAAAAAATCACACTTAGAAATAAAATCTGGGCTAAATGGAAAGCTTCAAAGAACCCAACAGATCATCTAAAATTTAAACAATTGAGGAACGCTACCAAAAAATCTATACTTACTGACAAAATAAAATTTACGTTCAGCTCCAGCAAACCCACAAGCACAAACCACAAAAGTTCTGGTCAGGTATAAACAGACTGTTACATCCTAGTCACTCCAAAACACCAACCCCATCAGGCACCACCAAAAACAATTCTAAGCATATTGCCGATGCCTTTAATATCTTCTTTACTGAGGCTATCCAATCCCTAGCAAATTCTCTACCCCCTGTTAGCAGAAGCCTGTCATCCACTATAACTAGCCTATTGCCCTCATTTCATCTACAACCAGTTCCAACATCCCTCATTTGCACCCTTCTCCAAAAACTTAAACCATGCACCCCCTCAGCTGACATTCTACCTGCTGAATATCTGCAAAAAGTGGCTAAAGTTATAGCCTATCCTATTTCCATCCTAATAGGACAATTACTGAAGGAACTATCCCATCTATCTGGAAAATCTCTCATATAATCAGTGAGGTAATTCTACTGAACTTTCTAACTTTTGACCAATAGCCCTACTCTCTCCCTTAGCAAAAATAATGGAGAAATGCATCCATCGACAACTACTCAACCACCTTCTCCAAAATATCTTACTAGCTAGCTTGGTTTTAGGCCATTCCACAGCACCACCTCTACCCTCTTATCCTTTTCTGACTGCATCAACAAAAATTGTAAAAACAACACTCCATCTTCCTCACTTATTGACCTCTCAAAAGCCTTTGATATGGTTAACCATCAGTTTCTTATGGATATACTTAAACCCCTCTCCCTTGATACACACACACTAAAATGGTTCAATTCCTACCTAGAGAACCGACAACAAGCTGTGCTCTGGGATAACGAACTATCCACACATCTTCATGTTAACCTTGGTGTCCCTCAGAGCTCTATTTTGGGCCCCCTGTTATTCTCAATTTTTATTTATGACCTTAATTTAACAATTCCTCAAGCTACCTGCATACAATATGCAGATGATTCAACATTAATATGCTCTGCTACTTCATTATCTGAACTCCAATCCTTCACCCACAATATACTTAACATAGAGGAAAACTGGTTCCTACAGTGCTGCCTTCTCTTGAACCCCAAAAAACAAAATTATTGCTCTTCAATCCAACAAGAAAGTCCACACAAATAGACTTTACAGTATTATCTAATAATGGCACTGTTATATCTCCCGACCCAACTACCAAACTCTAAGGAGTTACAATAAATCATAACATTACCTTTGACACACACACACATCAATACTACAATAAAATCAGTCAACAGAAAGCTAGGCTCCCTTTACAGGATTAAACCCTTCCTTATTCCAACAGCTAGAACTACTATTACCCACACCCATCTTATCTCTACCCTCCTTTATGCCTCACCCATTTATACCAATCTTTCTAAAAACAACCTCAACAAACTTGCAGCCTCCTATAATAACATTGCCAGATTTGCCACAAGCTCCTCATTCAGAACCCACCATTGTCACAATCTAAAACAACTTGGTTGGCTAGAACTCCATAAACAACCTCTATTTTACCAACTTAGTATCACACATAAGATCCTCTATCATCCTAGTAATACTGCAATACTCACTAGCCTTATTACCTCTTACACAAATCTTTCAACCCTACTTTCAGCAAGTAAACTACTAGTATGTATAAATCTAACAATATGGCTGGGGACTCTCTGTTCTACAACACTGTGGGTAAAAGTTGGAACCTGTTTCCCAGGGGACTCTCATCTCTTTCCTCTACACTAATTTTCAAAAAGCAACTCAAAGAATACCTTAAAAATCACTGGCTATGTCCAGGCACTAACCCAGATTAATCATCTCCTTCCTTCATAGTTAATCTATACTTATCTCACTACTGCTATGCTTTGTCCACCTTCCTATTAACCTCAGAGTGCATTCGCTGTGAGATAACTAAAGTTAGTACTAACTTACCCTTTCTTAGAAGCTACTATAGAGCTTGTTCATGTTTAAGCAAGCTCTCTACTCTATGTACTTCTCTTCTTCTTTCGGCTTTTCCCGGTTAGGGGTCACAACAGCGGATCACCTGTCCGCTCATGATTGGCCGAATATGTGTCATTATCATAGATTCATAGATTCATAGGTGTTTACTACGCTAACAACCACAAGGGCCTTTTTAAGCCTAGCTATGCATCCCAAATCTCTGATAAGTTCTGATACCCTTGATAAATGCAAGCATGGGTCTGGGAGATGAACCATTCGTCCATTAGAGACCTAGGTGCCAAACTAGAGATTAATTTCCGGTTCCCATCCAATTGTCCAAGTTGCACTTGAATTGGGTTAAGGAAGAATTCTGTTTCACATGGATGGGGAACCTGGTCCATAGACGGGATAGTCTCTTTCATCATAATCAACTAGGATTGCCTGTTTGTGTGCTTCAGTAAAGGATATTTCATTTTCAGCTCAACAGTGGACTACCTACTATTTTCTATTTGATTATTTTGTAGCATCTATTTTATAATTGTATTTTACAGTTCAATTTTTATTAAATAAACTAAGAGCATAACATAATTTAAGAAGTGAACATCACACCATCCACACTGCGAAGTTTCTTCTTGGTTTGTAGTCTCTGGAATACATACCAGTATCTCCAGCAGGTCCTATTTATATCTCAGACAAGGTTTAAGTCTTTAGAATGGGTAATTCTGGTGCTGCTTCTTTTGTGGATATGCTGGAGGTCCATCAGAGTGAGGTCTGACAATGCTCTGTATGCCAGGCATAGATCACACCTCAAAAGCCTATAGGAGAGAGAATACGAGGATAGGGCCTTGAGGTGGTCTGCAGAGGACATTCTACTTATGCCCTGTATTCTTTTAGTGGGGAACCTCCATGGACACTCCAGTTGTTGGTTATTCCTGGTTATGTACATACCAAAGGGAGCACTGTACTCAATGATAGGTCTGATGAATGCCGAATACAGTGGAACAATGACTTCCTTGGACTTAGATGCCATACCTTTGTTTATAAGTTGTGCAACATATAATGATTTCTTCTCTACTGTAGACAAGTGATGGTCAAAGCTAGATTACTAGCTATGTGTGTCCCAAAGTCCCTGACTACTGGGTCAACTCTAAGGGGCATCTTGTCAATATGATAGTTACCAGGGATGGATGACTTCCCAAAAGATACTATTATGCATTTCTTGGCATTCAGTTTTAGTCCATGGCTCTGACACCAGTTGTTTGTCTGTATCAGCCCATCCTGGAGAATATTTGTGTCACTGTTAGATTCAATGATAACTCCTAATTTACAATCATCTGCAAATTTAGTCAGCCAGAGACCACTGACATTGGCCTTGACTTCTGAGAAATAAATGCCAAAAAGGAACGGTCCAAGGACTGATCCCTGAGAGATTCTACTTGTGACTGGCCTCTTTATAGAGGTGGACTTCCCAGTTCTAACCTCCTGGGTTCTGTCTGTGAGCCAGTTGGCTATCCACCGGGTGACATACAAGTTTGTACCTAACCTCTTGATTTTGTCAACAATGCCTGAGTGGGTATTGTGCCAAATGCCTTGGCCAGGTCAAGGTAGGTAGTGTGAACCATTTTCCCTCATCCATTGCTTTGGTTACCTTCTCAAAGAAGTCCACCAGGTTGAGTAGGCATGACTTGCCCTTGATGAAACCAAACTGGGTTGGGTCCAATGTCTGGAGGTTTACTATATCTCTGTTGATGATCTCCATGATAATTCTTTCCATGATTTACATATAAGACTAGTGAGACTTATGGGTCTGCAGGTTCCAGGGTCTGTAGTTGGCCCATCTTTCTGCAGAAGGATGACTGTCGCCATTCTCCATTCATGCATGAAGCCTGTTTTGAAGCTACAGTTAAATAGTACTTCCACAGGCTCTACTAGGTCATGTTTCATGCTATTTATAAGACATCCTGTGATATTGGACCCATTGATGCAGTGTTCTAGGTCTTAGAGAGAGAGCATTAAGGACCTGTTCCCTAGTGATAGTAGGGGGAGTTATATTTGATGGTATTTCATGAAAGAAGGTTTAGGGGAGACTGGGTAAAGTTGGAGCTGAATTCATCAGCCAGGAGGTTTGCTATATCTTCTGGCTCAGTATAGGTGTCTTCATTTACAATGAGCTCTGCACACAATTGTGTATTGCCTTTGAGGTTGTGGATACAGCTAAAGAATGCTTTGTGGTTGTCCTTGGCCTGGGAGGCCAAACTTACCTCAAATTCAGCTTTGGTAGACTTTATTTGTCCTCTGAGTTGTTTGCTTAGTTTGATGAGAGTGCTTTTATTCTGCTGGGTGCTGCACCTCCTAATTTTTGCCATAATGTTTTCCTTCTGTTATATAGCCTATTGATTTTGTGATTCCATCAGGGTGGCTTGTTTCTTTGAGTTAGTTGTGTACTTCTTCCTGGTGGGTACAGCTGTCTCTATGCAGCTATTAACATGCTTGTGCAGGATTTCTGTGAACAGTTCTGCATAGGCAGCAGTGTTCTCAGGGTTTATGAGGGCTTGAAATGTTGCCAGATTATCTCTTAATAGCAGGAGGTTAGCCTTAGAGTAGTTCCTGTACATTCCAGGTTTATACAGTGGTCCAGGTTTTATTTTTGCTTCAAAAGAGACCGTATTGTGGTCTCACCTTACCAGAGAAGACATTACAGTAAGGGGTGTGCAGCACTCTCCCATATTAGTGAGGACCAGATCCAGTATGGTTGCACCCCTGGTTGGCGTATTGACTATCTGGCCAGGGAGTTTGTGTTTACAAAATCCAGGAATCTCTGTGCATGTACGTTTGGTGTTGTACTGGATTCCCAGTTAATAGTGGGGTAATTGAAGTCACCCATGAATATGGTACTGGGTTGGATGGTTAGTGTTTCTAATAAGTTTAAATACTTGGTATGAGTTTCCTGGGGCATAGAGGGGGACCAATACCTTGCAAGGAAGTGGTATTGGATTTTCCTGTGGTGATTCGAATATGAAGTGCATTGTCCTGTTTGACCAGCTTTAAAGTATATTTATTTTTGATGTAAATAAAGACACCTCCACCTTTAGTCCCTGTCTGTGAAGTAGCTGGTCTACATGTGTGAAAGGCATTATAACCTTGCACTCTTGGTGTTTTCACCATGGCTTTAAAGCATGTGTCAGTGACTGCACAGATGTCAGCATTCTCTAGGGTAAAGAGAGCTTCTAGGGAGTGGAGTTTTTTGCTTAGACTCCCAGCACTGAGCAGTAATACCTTTAGATTTCCTTGGTTTTAATTTGCTATGTTGCTATTAGGCTTTTTGGTGATCAGCAGTCTCCAGGAAATAATGTCCCCGTACTCCTTCTCTCACCAGGAGAAAACAAAAGCACTAATCCCAAGAAGATTAGTGAGAGGCCGAATGTGTGCTGTCCAATAACTGGTGGCCTTGCAATAGATATTTAAAGGTACGATGAAAAATGGGTTAATATCCTAAACACTGCCATAAGCAGTTGTCTTGTAAAATTTTTGATCACTAAGTTACTATGTAAATAACGGACTGTATCCGATTGTTGCTATATTGTCTTGTAAATTTTTCGATTACTAAGCTACTACGTAAATAACTCGCATTCTAGTCTTAAACATGTACTGTATCTGACGTTGCTATTATTATCTTTAGTGGAGCTTTTCTCCACCGGCCTCTACTGAAAATGGACATATATCCAGTTGGACTAGCCCGGTCAACAAATGTAAAATAAATAAATAAAATAATTTCTTGCAAATAATTTGACAGAAAGGGAAAACGGCAGTTTTATGAAAACTGCATCAAAAATATGAGGCAAAAATCTGGACAGTCGAGGCTCGAGAGGTATGATCTTGTATTTTTGAAGAAAATGCGTCTGTTAGCGGATCGGAGTTCCGCGGTGGCGACCCCTAACCGGGAAAACCCGAAAGACACAACAACAGCTCTGAATGTAGGACGTGTATAGGCTGCAAGAGGTGCGACATTCCACACCATAAAGGTGTTAAAGAAGTTGGGAGGTATGCAACCGCGGAACAACGTTGCACCATGACCCTAATGAAATGCAATTACAGAAAGCCCTGCAGAGTAATTATGCTACCAGAAGTGTTTGTTTTCAACTTGAAGCCGAGAGAACGGTGCAAGACACGGGCAACGCTAGTTTATATTCCACTGGTAGTTAAATACAGCAAATTAACGTCTCTAGTACAACTAGGAAGTAACAACCCATACAGAGAAAACAAAGAAATCTGGTATTGTTTCTGCCCTAAACTGAAAATTTCTGTTTTACTCCAACATTTCCTTTGATTGTCGCAACATATTTCATGAGCTACAAATCATGTTAGCCCCACCTCCGCGCACGTCAGTGACGCGCTTCCTTTTCACCGGAACTACACTGCCGGTTATTGGAAAAGCTCATTTGGCGAGTGGTTGGGAACAAGACGTGCAATCTTAAGTTCGTCCACGTACAGAGAGCCTTTTCCGCGCGGCTTCAATCCTTGTTGTTAACCGTTATCGCCATGTCACGGGAAAGGTTTCAAGCCGCGTCCAAAAGGAGCTCTGCTAAAATGGTCCCCAGGTTAGTGTGAGTTGTGGGGTGAAGTTACTGTTACAAACTGAAACTGGCAATGTGGTATACTAGTACAAACTGAAACTGGCAATGTGGTATACTAGTACAAACTGAAACTGGCAATGTGGTATACTAGTCGGTGCAACATGTGGGTCTCTAAGTTAATTATTCCCACTGTCTTATAAAGATCTTCTGGGAAATGCACTGTTTATATGAATTAAGGTATTCAGTATTTTTTTGTTATTGAGATGTACATTTCTGCGTACTTGTTGAAATGAATTTAGTATATGTACAGTAGTGAATGGAATTTGTGGCGTTTATCAGCCTTGTTAAAGTATTATACACTAGAGTATTAGTAGTTGTCATGCCTCTGAATTGTGTTTTTATTATGTCTCAAAAATTGTATGCTTTGTTTGCCATACTTCTGAAACTAGACGCTTTTGAAAGGTAGAACCAAGTCAAACGTCTGAACACCTAATCGGGATAATGTTTGTTTATGCCATTTTATTACAAGGAAAGTCCAGCTGGTTAGAAGCCAATTTTCGGTAGAGATCCAGGGAGAAAAATCTCTAAATTATAACACCATATTCTAAGAACAATAGTTTTACAATTTTCAAAAATAAAACAAAAATATCTGCAGTTTAACTGGTAAATTAAACTTTAAACATTGGTTAAGAATTGATACAGATTAATATTTGAAGAAATTTAAACAGTTTCTGGAGAAATTGTAGGTAAGCTAGCCTAATTCTATCAGGAATTGCAGTAAGAAGAGAAGGGGCAAAAAAGTTTATGGTATATAAAGAGAGATGGTATATAAAGAGAGAAAGTTAGTGAAGAGAATTTGATACAATTGGTTTATATCACCTGACTGAAATCTCTGGCAGAGACCAAAATACTGAACACTCACTTGACAAACTCATTATACTGAAAGCTTACAATGCTGAATTTCAGAACAGTAACTTCTAAGCCCTAGACATGCACACTTGGAACACCAGTGACTACCTCTTTCCAGAACTTAGACTACTAACATATCCTCTTAACAGAAACAGGATGATATAAAGCCAAGCTAGGGGGGGGCTTATGCCACCCCCCCCCTAACTATATATGCTAACTCCAAGATCGCACTACAGTGGGGAAAAAGGGCATATAACTTTTTCTTACCTTACAGTAGTCTACATGCTGCCACTACTGCTGGGAATGCATAAAACATCCGCCATGTTACTTTAGATACTTCACATAAGAATATAAACAGCCATACCCACATTTAGAAACAGTATAACACTACTTTCTACATGACTGTCAATATTCTGACAATCAGCACTATGTTAGAGTAATTCTTTTTATCACAAGCAAGTCACATGAGAAGGGAAATCCTACATAGTCTATGGCTTACAATTCGGTATGATGAGATTCAGTCAAATGAGTTTTCAGTATTTTGAAAATTCGGTTTGATAGTCTCTGTCAAATAAAATTTCAGTCATGTGAAGTAGATACGATAGAAATGAGGAAGGAAAGAAGGGACAGTAAGATGCACTCAGGTCCTCAACAACAGGTACAAATACGACTCTGTAATTGTACATGTGGGTGTGAATGACCTGTGATGTACCTCCTTGTACTACATGAAGAAACCTGGAGGAGCTCTCTGATTATGTAGCCCAGGTGGGTATGACGCTAGCCCTTAGCAGCATCCTACCATCACCCAGAATGCCACGGTACAAGCAGAAAATGATTGATTTCAACAGTTGGCTAAGCTTCTGGTGTCATTCTAAGGGGATCCAGTATCTGTCTGCCTGGGATGACGTGATTGACGGACCTTGATGCTTTGCCAGAGATGGCCTGCATCTGTTACCCCTGGGCTACTGGCCAAGACTCTTGCCACCCCTATAGTGCCTTATTTAGGTGGTGTTCCAAAGACCAAATTACCAGCGTAACAGCTACAAATAAATGCAATTTGAGGGTCATGCTGCTCAGCGTTGGAAGCCTAATCTCAAAATGCACTAGCTCGAAGCACTCCTTAAAATGGAGAACATCAACATTTGTGACGTAACAAGGGACCTGATTCAAGATTGTAGAAAGCACCATTGCACTACCAGGCTATAACTCATTCCACCCCTTTTGGCCCCAGAACTTGGACCGAAGCTCCAAAGGTGGTGGTGTTTCCATATTCATAAAGGATGCACACACCTCCAGACTGGTAGCCCAACATAACGCATCTGAGATGCTTCAGGTGCAGCTAACACTGGGTAAGGCAGCGATTCAGGTAGTAGATCCCCAATCATGTCCCAAGACTCTCTACATGTTCCTAAGAACCCTGGAGAATATTAGGGTCCAACCTTGCACTCTCATACTGGACGACTTCAACTACCCCTCTATAAACCTGGAAAACTCGTGTACCAATACACTTGCCCAGTGTTTCCTGGAATTCATTAATTCCAATGCCCTGGGCCAGCTCATTCTTTGCCCTCACTAGCGGTAGCAACATCCTTGACCTGGGCATTACTAACATGGGTGACCATTGCTCTACACCAATAGTAAACTCTTCCCTGGTTAGATCTGACCACAAACTAATCACCTTGGACCCCCCCCCCCCCCGGCAAAGGTAACCACCATGAAAAACTTCTCCAAAGCTAACTTTGGGCTTCTAAAAATAGAGGTGGCTAATTTCATGGCACCCATGCAAATGGAGATGGTTGCATGACAGTCTTATCATACACCAATGCAGTGTACACACAAATGCATGGATCTCGCCATACACAATAGAACCAAGACTCTCCTCCAAAAAACAGAAGCTAATCTGGTGGTCCCCTGCCATATGCAAACTCTACAACAGAAGGAGGAAACTGATGTGGAATAAGGTGAAGTCCCAAGAATGGAAAAACTCCCTTGTAAGCCTCAACAGAAAGAGAGATCTCTCATCAAATCCTCTAAAGCTAGCTATGAAAACAGAATTGCAGCAGGTTAGTAAAGATAACAGCAAGGTCTTCTATAGTTACGTACAGAATCTCCACGGCAATACCCAGATTTGTTCTGAGCTACTGCACAATGGTACCTCTTATACTGAGCCAACAGATATTGTCAATGTACTGGCTGACTGATTTAGAGCCAACTTTACCCCCCAAGGGACCAGTCACAATACCAGTAGATTGCCAGGCACCCAGTATTACTGCTTCACAGGTTAAAATAGCACTGTCAAAGGCCAAGAATATAGCTTCTATGGGACCTGAAAATATCCCTGGCTGTGTTCTTCATGAACTGCAGAGTGAACTGGCACCTCACCTGTGTGCCCTGTTCAATCACAGCCTTGTCCGTACTGAATGGTACACTGCTACAGTCATCCCTCTCCACAAAGGAGGAACGACTACAGATCCTGGGAACTATCGCCCCATTAGCCTGACTAGTCTGATGTGCAAAGCTGTGGAATGCATCATCATGGACTTAATAAACAAGGATATAGGGAATCTCCAAACTCTGGATCCCACACAGTTTCGATTTCTGAAGAGTAGCTCATGCGTGCTCAACTTGGTCAACTACTTTGAGTCGGTCACCAGGGCTGTGGATGAAGGCAAGGTGGTTCATACAGCCTGCCTTGATCTGGCCAAGGCATTTGATACCATTCCCCATACAGGAATCATAGAAAAACTCTTTAAGCTAGGCATCAACCCCTATATCACTAGGGTTGCAAACTGGCTCACAGGTAGAACCCCCAGTGTGAAAGCTGACTCCAAGTCAGACTGCTGACCAGTTACGAGTGGAGTCCCACAGGGTTTGGTCCTGGGTCCTCTCCTGTTTAGTGTCTACTTCTCTGAAGTCCATGCCAATGCAAATGGACTCTGGCTGACAAAAGTTCGCAAATTATTGCAAGTTGGGAGCTATTAACTCCCAGAGTGATAGTTGACATCCTACAGAAAGGCCTCACTGAGACAAACGACTGGTGTCTGAACCATGGCCTTAAGTTCAATGCCAAAAAATGTCATCCCCTTTGGGAAAACCCCGATTCCCATGAATTACCACATTAATGGTAGCCCACTGAACACAGAAGGCATAAGAGATCTGGGAACACGGGTTGACATCAACCTCTCTTGACCACCACATTACCACTGTGGTCAGAAAGTCGTATGTGCCACATCTCATTACTAAGGGATTTGCATCCAGAAAGAAAGAGGTCATGGTCTCCCTCTACTCTTCTCTCATTAGGCCAGTCATTGAGTACAATGCACCATTTGGGATATACCTCACTAAACAACTGGAGAGGCCTCAAAAGTAACTCGCAAAGAGGATCCTAGGCCTTAAAAATTGTCTTAGATGGACAGACTAAAAAAAAAACTCAACTTTTCTGTCTCGTATCGCCTACTTAGAGGCTATCTCTGCTTGGCTTACAAAGCCATATCTGAACCAGCTCTGTTAAAAATGCTACATGTAAAGAAATCCATCCGTACCACAACATGCTCCAGAGACCTCAACCTCATTACCACAATCAACAGGGCATGCTGGAGGGGCAGGTTCATAACCCAGAGACTGCTTATGCTATGGAATAGACTTCCCATACATGTCAAGCAGAGCACTTCACTGGCCCTTTTCAAGAGAGATCTTGATGAATGAATAGGAAATAGAAAATTCATCCTAGGGATCACTCCAGTGGCTTTACTCGACAGCCACTGGGAACTAAGGTCGGGTGGCACGATGGCGGGGTAATCCTATGGGCTAGGCTTGTAAAGGCTCCAGGGCCATTAGCCTGGTACACACCTTTGAACCTATGAAATGAAAATCTGCTTGTTTACATTTAGGGGTATAGCTTATTCTGGTTTTGAGCAATAACAGAGCTAGATTTTAGTACCAATTAGCACATACCTCACACTTGACTACTCAAACGTGTTTAAAAAAAAAAGGGTGATTGAGAAAATGGAGATATAAACATGTTGGCAAAAAGCACAATGTATAATTTCTAGATGCTAAGAAAATAGCATTGGGTTGGTGTGTAGTCGTCCTAAATGTAGATGCAATCAACCGTGGTGCGAGCCCATCCTTAGGAGTGAAACTGCACAAATGCCAGTTTCAGAGTCCTCACATATTGGTGTTCTTTTTCTTTATTACTATTTTAAGCGCAATGAGACGTTCTAGAGCGCTGACTGTATCTCTGTCTGGTATAAGACTGGCATTGAGCAGCATATTATCAGCACCAAGGATGATGCCACAGTATAAGCAAAAGTTGATTGATTTTTAACAATTGACAGTCTATCTGGTGTCAGTCTAAGGGGTCCAGTTGGTATTTGTCAGCTTAGGAGGACATGGTTAACGCATTGCTTTGCCAAGGATAGTCTGCACTTGTCACCTCTGGGCTTTTGAGTGCTGGCTAAAACTATATAGAACTCAGTGCCTTTTTTAGGCAATGCCAAATTGACCATTCTGAGCTTCCTTGTGCCTGACTTTGGCACCTGTGATTACAAGGCTTGGATTGCTTCTAAAACCATCTAGTACTACAAAGTTGAGTATTTTTGCACTTGTTGGTGATATTTAACTGTTTTTCAGCCTGCACTTGTTGAAGAAATAGGTTCATAGGTTCATACTAGGCTATCTGCCCTAGGGCATTTATAAGCCTAGCCAGAATGTGTTTGGCTTTCGCCACCCATTTTAAATTTATTTTGCTATGCTCTTTTTCGAGGTTAGTATACTGTGCCTCTGTCTAACAGTGACACAAGTGATACCCCGGGGTAAACCTACGATCTCCCATCCACTCATCAAGATTCCTCTTGAAGAGAGTCAGAGGGGCTCTGCCTAACCTGGACTGGGATTTTATTCCAGAGTGAAGGGAGCCTCTGGGTTATGAATCTGTCCCTCCAGCATGTCCTATTTATTTCAGTGCTGAGGGGTCAAGTGTCTCGAGCACGTAGCTCGATGGGATTTGGATTTTCTGAGGTGCAGCATGTCCATTAATTCCGGGTTGGACATGGCTTTATACGTCAGGCACAGATCGCCTCTGAACAGGCGGTATGCCACTGAGTAGAGCTGGAGTTTCTTTAACCGGGCAGCATATGGCATCTGTTTGAGCCCTTTGATCCTCTTGGTGAGGTACTTTTGGGGTCTTTCCAGTTGCTGCAGGTGTCTGGTAAGGTACATCCCAAAAGGGGCATTTTACTCCGTTATGGGCCTGATGAGGGATGAGTAAAGAGGCACGATGACCTCTCCTGATCTAGATGTGAATCCCTTCATGATTAGGTGGGCTATATAAAATGTTTTTCTAACCACTTTGGCTACGTGGTTGTCAAATGAGAGATTGCTATCAACTTGGGTCCCTAATTACTTCTTCTGTACTTAATGGATTACCACCTATGTGGTAATTTGTGGGCACTTTGTTTTTGCCAAAGGGGATGACTATACACTTTTTGGCATTTAGCTTGAGGCCATGGCTCTGGCACCAGTTTGTTTCTGAGGCCCTTTTGGAGGATGCTTATGTCTGCTGGAGAGTCTATTATGCCACCCAGTTTGCAGTCATCTGCGAACTTGGTTAGCCACAGTCCTTCCGTGTTGGCCTGTACCTCCGAGAAATATATACCGAACAAGAGAGGTCCAAGGACTGAGCCTTTTGGGACACTACTTGTAACTGGTTTGGAGTCTGACATGGCTCCAGCAATTCTAACCATGTGGGTTCTGTCCTTGAGCCAGTTTGCAATCCATCTAGTGACACAGGGGTTTATATTTAAGCTGGTGAACTTATCTATAATGCCCGAGTGGGGTATTGTATCGAAGGCTTTTGCGAGGTCCAGGTAGGCTGTGTGGACCACCTTCCCCTCGTCAATGGCCTTGGTGACTGTTTCAAAGAAATCAACCAGGTTTAAGACGCAGGATCTGCCCTTAAAGCTGAACAGGGTATGATCCAGTGTCTGTAGGTCCCCAATATCTTTATTTATGAGGTCCATGATGATCCTTTCCATAGCTTTGCAGACCAAGCTAGTCAGGCTTATGGGGGATAGTTTCCAGGATCCGTTGATGCACCACCTTTATGGAGAGGGACCACTGTTGCTGTACGCCACTCTTTGGGCACCTATCCTGTAGTAAGGCTGAGATTGAACAGTAGTTTTATGTTTGGGTTTAGCTCTTCTTGGAGTTCATGTAGGACGCAGCCTGGGACATCGTCTGGTCCCATTGATGCTGTGTTTTTTGCTTTGGAGAGGGCGGCTCTTACCTGAGCATCTGAGATGTCAGGGGGGCAGCACTCTGCTGGGATAGATATTTGCCCTTTTAGTGGGGAGGGGGGGGGAGTTTGCACTGAACCTGTCAGCTAGGATGTTGGCAATGTCTGTGGGTTCAGTGTATTTTTTGTCATTTTGGACTAAATGCCATCTGTTTGTTACTGTACTGCTATTAGATTGTTTTAACAGTATTCTGATATTTTCCTAACCTCCTCCTGATAATGCAAAGGCTGTTCTGAGTTTGCCAGATTTTTAAGTTTTGCAAAGTTTTTGTGTGTTGTAACTTTTCTCAGGGTTAGTGAACTTATTTCCAAGGATTCCTGATTTTGCAGGAATTCTGGCTGCTGTCGTAAAGCATTTGTTACAGCACTTGAGTTCAAAACCAGTTTGCTTTACGTTTAGAGGATTCTTTTGCACTCTGGTGGGAGCAGAGAGCTAAATTCATATCTTCCAAGGTTGGAACTACTGGTTGATAGTTCGTGATTTTATCTGATTGGCCTGATGGTTTTGCTTTATCAAATAGTCTCTTATCCTGCTGCTTGTACGCAAACAAGGTTCTCTGTGCTTCCATGTAAACCTCCAAAGTTTATGGAGAAAGTTTCCTATAGAGAATTTGTTTCCCATCTAGAAATTGTTTCCTTGCCTTACATATAGCATAGGCTAGATTCAGGCCTGCTGAATCTAGACAGTTTGGTATCCCTGTGCTCTTAAACCAGCCATCTTGCATTTAGGGCCTCCCTGCACTCTGGCAGAAGTGTGTAGCTCAGAACCATCTAAGTTGGGGGTTGCTGGTGAAAGGCTGAGTTTGGGGCTTTCCCATTGGTAGTTTCTTTCTTTTAAATTCGCCTGTATATAAGCCTCATATTTACCAGTTGCTGTGCAGTGGCATTTAGCAGTGCCCTGTATAGATGCAAACACTTGGTAACATTATTTTTCCCTTTAAACAAAAGGCTTGTTTAAAAAAGGTTTTAATGCACAATCCACAAACTGGGGAGCTCTAAGCAGCTGCAGTCTCTGGTGTTGTGAGCTCCCATCTGATGAAGTCTTTATAACAAACCTCATATTTTCAGTTTTCTGAAGGACCTACAAGGTGGATTATTTTTCCCTTTACTGTCCAGTAGAACATCCCCAGGCTTCCCTTCTGAGCAAAGGACAACTCTGTTGCGCTCTAAGCAGTTTTCTCACTTATCATCCACAACCTGCTATACACCCATTACCTTTGTTACTGCAAGTCAAACTAGCCCACTAGTTAAGCCTAAGTACAGCTAGTCCACTTCCTTCCCAAATACTACATTCAGAAATCCTGCCACAATGAACGGGCAATTTCTCATCATTTCTCCTGCCAGCTTGATTGATATGGGCATCTTGAGACAATGTAGCAATTGCTTCATGTATCCTGACAAGCATTTACTCCTAAAACAAGCTAGGACTCTGTGAGAGATGCAGATATTCTGTGGAATTGGAGTCAATTCTCACGTAAAAACAAATTAAATATCAAACAGGTTGTCAACACACAAGCTTCACCTCTCACAGAAAATAAGGTCACGACACATAAACCTACATATTTGGAGGTACTCACTAAAAGCCTGCCGAAAGAACAGACCCCTCAGATGCTCACCATCCACACTCACCACTAAGCAAAAAGAAACCACTGCATACACACACACACACACACACACACACACACACACACACACACACACACCTGTGTCTCAACAAATAAGCCCCTAAGGCAAAACACATCACATGTCTTGGTAATGGGCAGCTCCACAGTGAGATGCACAGATATCCCCTTCACCAGACTGGACCTGGAGAAGGTCAGGTGCCAGGGTCTGTCAAATCATGCATGCACTCAAGTCACTCAGCAAAAAGTACTGTTATGACTCTGTCACACACCATGCTGGAATGAATGACTTTGAGACGTACCTTTCTGGACTATATTTTTTTTATTTATTTTACATTTGTTGACTGGGAAAGTGTGACTGGATGAATGTCCATTTTCAGCTGAGGCCTGGGGAGAAAAGCTCCACACTTAAATTTTAAGCAAAATATAAGTTGTATACAGAAGCATTTAAATTTACATAGTACCAAACTTAACATTGATTAGTAACATGGCATTGAAGCTTAAGAAACCTATTTACATAGACTGAACACATCTTTTACAGTTTTAGGTTGAGGCATTACATAATGGTGAACATTATTAGTAGGGGTTGCATTTTTTGCTTTATGCAGTTGAGTTGTGAGCAAGTTAGCCATAGTAGGGAGTGTAGCAGCAAAGAGAGGGAAGATTAGACATAGTAGGGAGTGTAGTAGCAGGAGAAGACCGAGATGGGAAACTGGATAACAGGTTAAGTAAGAAAAGCAGGAGGCGCAAGTAGCTTAGAGTAGAGGTGTAAAGAAAATAAAGTCAAGTTTTAGCGGCTAGAGAAGTGTCGTAGCAGTGACATATGGGTATTGACTGAAAGATTAGAACTGGAGGTGGAACTGGAAGGAAGCTAGAGAAGCTGCATTCTTTTGGTTATTAAGCTGAAGTCGGAAGGCAAGAGTAAGGGGAGAGGGTGGGAGGTCAACCAGGTGGGGAATATATGAAGAGACATGACTGAACTCTCATGTCCAAGACAGGTATGTCTGTAGTCCTAAGTAGTATCCTACCCTCACCCAGGATGATTCCACAGTGGTAAGGAAAGCCTTCTTTGTAGTGCACCTCATAAGCAAGGGCATTGCATCCAAGTTGAGGTATGTTCTAACTCCACTGTACTCTACCCTTAGACCACTAAGAGTATAATGTACCCTTTTGCATGTACCTCACCAGACACCTGCAGCAGCTGGAGAGACCTCAGTTTCTCACTAAGAAAATACAGCGACTCCAGCCATGACCTACATGGGCAGGCTGAAAGCCCTGTCACTTTGCTCTGTATCTTATAGGCTGCTAAGAGGTAACTTGTGCTTGGCCTTTAGGGCAATCTCTGAGCCTGCTCTAATGGAAATGCTGCAGATCTGAAAGTCGCATGGCACAAGGGTCGCTCACTCTAGGGATCTTAACCTTGCTTGTGGCATTTATAGAACACGTTGGAGAGACAGTTATGTCTCCTGGAGACTGCCACTTCTGTGGAATAGATTTTTTCCTGTAAAACAGAGCTCATCACTGACACTATTCAAATGCAACCTGGGTATCTGGATGGGAGACTGCATGGTGTGGCACCTGTGTTCCTCATGGACAGGGGTAACCAGTGTTTATCACAAACCCACTCTGTTCATAAATTAATTCTGCAAACTACCCAAAAAGAACAAATGGAAATACTTGGGGTTAACATGGCTAGGCTTGTAAAGGCTGTAGGGCTGCTAGCTTAGTAATCTCCTGTGAACTTGACATACCTACCAATGTAGCAAAATCAGCTCAACTGAACCTCAAGGCATTAGTGCTGAATGCTAGGAGCATAAATAAAAAGGCACACTCCCACCAAGTCCTCTTCTATAGTTATCAGTGCAGTTACCAAGACGCTGTTTAAAGTGGCAGACGGTACCCTGGGAGTGCAAGGTTAGCTGCACAGACGAGGGCTAAAGGTGGAGCTGTCTTGATATACATCTGTAACTAGCATATTTCTTAATTGGTCCAACAACATGATGTAGTTGAGTTCCTCCACATGCAGATCACCGTGGACAAAATCCATACCACATCCTAGCCAGATATTGGTCACTCTCCATATCTCAAGAAGCTCAGTGCATACTTGGACCTACTGGGGACACGTCCGTTTCCAAGCTCGTGCCAGCCAAAAACTCTCAGCTAAGACCTACCCATAATGCCACTCCCCTAGTTGCTCCAGATCTCGTTTGCCGCGTTCCTAGTCAGACGTGCTAGCCATCTCTATCAAGTAGAAAATTATTTATAAGACAGTTTCTCTTCAACATTGTTTGTTTATTTTTTAGTCAATTTAGCCTCTTCTCACAGTCTCCTATAACCTAATTCTATTCCCTATCCTTTCCCTTGGTAATTTAATTTCTGCCATTGGTACTGTCCCTCTCTCCTGCCTTTGACAGACCCTTCCTTACCACTTGTGGTATTTTTTAAATACCATTGTTGGTATTCTCTCAGCTTTTTCTCTCCCTTATTTTGTTTTTTTCTATAGGATAGCCTTGGTGCCTTACTATGTCAGACAAAGCTAAGTTGGGGTTTAAAAAGTGTGACAAGTGTGGGCGTATGATGCCTAACTTGTATACACATGATCATTGTCCACTGTTTGGGTGTGGATCCTATTAAAGCTGACTGACATTTGTGCTAAGTTTAGTAATCGTACACTAGCAGAATGTAAAAATAAACTTATTTTAAAAGGTGTAATCAAGACACCTTTTTTGGAGGCTCTCGGTCGGAGGTCTCACCCCCTCCAAAGACGACAAAAAAAAAAGGAAGAACGTCTCTTGGTTCTTGCATCTCTTGTCTGTTTATGGAACAGAGTCTGCTCTGTGCTTCGCTGGCACCCTTGGCACAGACCTCGTCAGCACCAGGCTCTGTATCTTCTCCCTTGGTGCCGTCCATGATATTCACTCCTATTTCGGTTCCAACCTTGGCACCACTGACTTTGGTACCGTCCTTGGATCTGACATTGACTGCACCTGCTTCGGCACCATCCCTGGCCACTGTGCTGACAGTTTCTTCAGCTCCATTGGCTCCAAAACTCAAATATCTGCCAAGGACAAGATACTCCAACTTTTTTTTGGGGCAGAAATTTAGCCCCTTTCTAGAAAGACCTGATTCTCCTTCAGCAGCCTCCTTTTAGTTCCACTAGGAGTTTTTTTAAATTAGAGCTAGTTTTTCTGAATTGGAGCTAGTGCAGGTTGTGGACCAGCTTCTGGCAGCTAGGGGATTGCCCACTCCAGCCAGACCTTCCGTCCTTCTTGGTTCAGAATCTTTTACTACATCTTCCCCCGTTTATCCTCCGGTCTCTACCCAGATCCTGGTACTGATGTCCACTCTGGTGCATACTGTCTCTGCTCCGACAGCAGTTTTTCCCCTGTCGGCACCGACCAGCCTTGCTACATCGGCTCTGGTGGAACCAATGCGCTCTTGGAGCAGTGCTTGGACCATTCTTACTCGCCTGGTGTATATTTTCTCGCTGGTGCCGTCTTTCTGCGGCTCCAGCTTTCAGTCCTCTCGGAGCTTCTCACCTGGGGGTGGGGTGTGACTCCGGTTCCGAGGCTGTCCTTCCTGGTTCCAGGCTCCCATCCCTCCTTGGGCAGGCCTGCTGTCCAGGTGCTGGAGAGGGTCCTTCACTCTGAAGGCTTGCAGTCAGCACCAATGACATCAGTATCAGAACCCCCACCCCCCAGCATGCACCTCTCCCACCCCTCTATTTTGGGACCCCGGGCATGGGAGTTGCAAGAACCCCCTTTGAAGGGAACCCCTTCTCCCAAGTCGTCCTCAGAAGATCCCACTAGGAAGCCACCGTGGAAGAAACTGTGCAAGAGGAAGCACCTTGATTTTCCTGGAGGAATCCTCATCGAAGACACCGATTGTGATGGGGGGGGGGAAGGGTCCCCACAGTCTAACCCAGACATTTCATTCGGAGACATTCTTGAAATCCTCAAGCACCGTGGAGACTGCAAGTCCTCTAACCCTTCCTTCTGAGGAATGTGTTCTTGCAGGCCTTCTGTGCCCAGCCATCTACTTTCTGGGTGACTCGACCAGCAGATGATCTTGTTAAACTCATTGTGCAGTGTGCCTGGAAGGCCCCATATAACATAGAACCTGTCCCCCGGAGGCCAGACAATTTTATCTACACCTGAAGACCAGCCCCACTGGTCCAAGCAGTTGACTGTTGATTCTATGGTCATGGTGGCCACCAAGAGGGAACTGGCATAAGATAGTTCCACTGTCCATCCTCCAAACAGGGAGTCCTGGACCATGGACAGACTAGGGAGGTAGACCTATGCTTCAGTGACCTTCGCCATTCGGTCGCTGAACTATCTGGCATACTTTACTCGCCTCCAAAGAGACCTAATTTCTGTAATGTCTTTCTCTTTGGTGGGTACTGCCTGACTTAGGTGCATGGTGCTGTCGCCTTGCAGCTAGCTACCCTTTAATCCATCTCTAACTCTTCGATGCATTTGATATCTCACACCACCGAGGGGGCAGCTCGAGCTGCTGCATCAGGCATTTGTCATGAGACTTAATGCTTGGATGCAGTTGTGTGACTTCGCAGACCCCTTTTAAATATTCCTTTGTCAATGCACCTGTCGACGTATCTGCACTTTTTGGACCCAGAGTACGGTAGAAATTTGCACGTAGTGAGAGACTGAAAGACCTTGTCTCGTCTGGGGGCATGTGTTTCCAACCCCCAGAGGTCCTACTTCAGGAACCAGAAGGGAGGAAAAATGTGGTTCAAGAAATCCCAAGGATCTTTTTGTGACACTTGTGGTGAACAATCCCCCTGGGGCAGAGGGGGCAACTCATGTTGAAGACTCCCCTTCCATGGTAGAGGGGGGTCCACGAAACCTGGGTGCTAGAGGTTCTTTCTCCGGCAGACCCTACCAGCACTCCTGAGCAGCGGCCTGATTGCTTTCCTCTGGAAGCAGTCTGGGATTGTTTTTCTCTGCACCTACTAGCCTGGCATCTTATTACTACCGATGTTTGGGTGCAGAGAATAATATCCAGAGGCTACCAAATGCCATTCTATTTAATTCTCAGACCCAGCAACTGAATCCCCGATATACCACCCAATCAGAGGAAAATAGCAGCCTTAGAAATAGAAAAGCTGCTAAAGTCATCCGACCAGACAGGATCCGGGTTTTACTCTAGGTTCTTTAGTGCCAAAAAAGACAGGGGACTGGAGACCAATCCTGGATCTCAGCCTATTGAACAAATTTATCAAATCTCAAATTCCGGATGGTCACAGTACAGTCCATTCTTCCCTTCCTAGGGAGGACAACTGAATGTGCTCTATAGACCTCCAGGACGTGTACTACCACACAAAGATGGATCACCACTCCTGGAGCTGGGAGCCAATCACTACCAGTTCAGGGCACTGCCATTTGGTCTCTGGACAGCCCCCCCCCCCCCCCCGAGTGTTTTACCAAATGTATGACAGTTGTGGTAGCTCATCTTCGACTATAAGGATTCCAGGTGTTTTCCCTATCTAGACTATTGGCTCCTTACCATTCTGCAGGAATCTCCTAGTCCGCAGCCTCTTGCACTCAATGTCTCGCTCTCCACTTGGGGATTACAATTAACAAGGACAAATCTCAAATGTCCCCAACGAAGACACAAATTTATTGGAGCTGTCTTAGACGCAACATCCTGTCAAGCCCCCCCCCCCACTGTCTTTTGAAAATAAGACACCAAATCCAAGACCTTCTTCCTCAGACCTGTGTACCAGCACGTCTTGTACTGCAACTCTTAGGCTCAATGGTGGCTGCCCTTATGTTAGTACCACTGGCGAGACTGCACATGAGAATCCTGCAGTGGCTCCTTTCCACACAATGGCGGTTTCTAACTCATCCACTCGACCACATAATACGCCTTACAAACCGTTGCAAGGAAGAAATGCTATGGTGGATGAAGCCACAAAAATCTTTGACCGTTCTCTTCCCTAGCCCATGACCACGGATGCTTCCCTCTTAGGGTGGGGAGGCATTTCCAGGGAAAGATGGTTCAAGGCACCTGGTCCCCCATGGAGGCCAATTTGCACATAAATGTCCTGGAACTGAGGGCAGTTCTCTTAGCGTTGCAAGCTTTCCATGCATCCCTACCCTCTGGGACCATTGCAGTTCAGTCAGACATGTCAGTCTGTTAGATCAACAAGCAAGATGGAACCAGGTCTTGCCTCCTGTGTCTGGAAGCCATGAGGATTTGGCACTGGGCGATTAGATTCCAGCCACTTTCTTATAGCAACACACATTCCCAGGAGTTCCAACCTTTATTGTGGGCAATCTGAGCAGGAACATCCTGATAGCTCACGAGTGGTTCCTCAACCCTGTAACAGTGGATCGGATCTACCAACGCTGGGGCAAGCTGTGCTGCGATCTGTTTGCTTCACCCTAGATTACAAATCCAGAAGCTACTTTGCTCTGATCCCCCTAACGCATGATTGGCCCCTGGGTTTTCTGTATGCCTTTTCCCCCTGTTTTTTCCCTTCATTCAAAAATTTCTCCAGAAAGCTCAGAGGTTGAGAAGCAGTGATCCTCATTGCCCCCTATTGGCCCGGTCAAGTTTGGTTCCAGTTTCTATGGCCTCATCTGATTCACAGCCTGTGGATCCTGGATCATTCCCAAGACCTCTTATGTCATCCTCTGGGACTGATTCATCCAAACCTCCATGGTCTCAACCTCGCAGCTTGGTTCCTCCACTTCCAATGATTGCCAGGCTGCCTGACCTCCCCTCTCCTGTTCATGAAATTCTTCTGGCTTCACACACACCTTCCACCAGGAAAGTTTATTCTAGTAAATGGACTAGGTTCTTTATTTGGGCCAACGATCAGAACTTGGACTCTTTCTCTATGCCTGTTCAAAAGATCCTACAATACCCGACTACTCTTTCACATGCAGGAGCCTCACCATCGACCATCACTGTACATTTAGCAGCTATTGCCAGTTTTCATAATGGACTTGATAATTCTTCGATTTATGTCACATCACCTATGCAAGACTTTTTTGAAAGGAGTATTGCATGTTAAACCTCTGGTCAAGCCTCCCTTAGAACCCTGGGACTTGACTTTGGTATTTCAGTCTCTCACAGTTCCTCCTTTAGAGCCCTTTGATTCATGTGATTTAAAATTTGTCATGGAAAACCTTGCTGCAAGCCTTGAGTGTCAAGAGACCTTACTTGATCTTTCACATGGATAGGGTGTCCCTTTGTACTGACCCTTCTTTCTTGCCCAAGGTCATCCATGACCTGCCGGTTTTCTTCCCTTAACATTCGAATAGAGGGGGGTACCTTCTGTACACCCTTGACGTGCATTGGCAGCTTTGTTGTTTGGACAGGACTAAATCTTTCAGGAAAACAGATTGTTTGTGGCCTTTGCAGGACCCAGATTGGGTAAACCTGTTTCCAAAGTGACTTCCTCCTGGCTTAGAATAGTCATTACCTTTTATTTACCAACAGAATAAGCTATCCTTGCCTTCCAGAATAAAGGCTCATTCTACCAGATCTATGGCTACTTCTGTAGCATTTCATTCCAGAGCCTGTATGGATGATATCTGCACAGCATCCACTTGGGCAAGACCTCCTACTTTATCTGTCATTACAAATTGGATTTGGCCTCCAGGGGACGAGCATCTTTTGGTTCTATGGTGCTCAGTAATATCCTTCCTTAGGACTCTGGTAGCTGGGGACTCTGTACTAATAGTAATTTAATGAACAAAGATTTGCAACATCAGAAAGTTATGCCTTACCATAATGTTCCATCTGTGTTGCTGATCTCTGTTCATTCATTACTTCCCGCTCTCCTCCTTCCTGCCTGGACTCCTTTTTGGAACTCCTGGTTAGGGTGTTTGCTCAGAGCCTTCCTACTATTTTTTTTTTATTACATAGGGGTGGGCAAACTTGATCTGGAGTAACTAGGAGAGGGGCATTATGGGTAGGTCTTAGCTGAGAGTTTTTGGCTGGCACGAGCTTTGAAACGGCCGTATCTGTTCAGAGGACGGAACAGAGGTCCTAATAGTAATGAATTAACAAAGATCTACAACACAGATGGAATGTTATGGTAAGACATAACTTAACTTTTGTAGAAACATTTGCCCTGTTGGGCAAAGCCAATTCTGTATTTTCAAGAGACTTGGCAGTGGTGTGTAAAAGATTCTGCTTAAAGAATGAATCTATATGTCCTATTCTCTGCCACTTGAATATGTTAGTATTCTCGGATGGATGTAGCAAAAGGGAGCAGTATTCAATTTTAGGCAATAGAATATTTTTAGTTGTAGTCCGTCTTGCTGCAAGTGACAGAATATGGCTGATTTTGTAGCAAAGTTTAGAAGTGTTAGCTGTAAAGGAGATGTTGGGCAAGTGTATTCTGTTCACTTCTGTTTTGGAATGATAACTGTCTCTTTTTTGTTCTAATATTAGTAAGGGTGGTATAGTAGGAAATTTCTTTGCTGTGGAGACCACCATAACTCTGGTTTTCTTGGGTTGATTAGTAGCTTGAACCAGCTACAGAACTGGTTGTAATTGTCTTGCAATTTGTTTTGTATGTCTTTTTTACTGGACTGTGGTAGCAGAATGTCCTCTACATACATTGCATTATTGTAGTAAACCTGGAAGGCTTCAGAATCCTTGAATTGTGTTCTCGCCAAAGCTGAGTCTCAAGTTTGCTAAAAACAAATCCTGGTTAATGGTTTCAAAGGCCTTTGCCATCTCGACAGAGTCAAGTTGTAATTAGGTTATAACAACAATAGTAGTTGCTTACCCCTCAACCCCTTTGATTATGATGGGCAGATAACGGCTTGAAATCAGGAATAATTTTGAAACACTTTAAAAGGTTAGTAATATTTTTGCATCAACATGCATTTTCTGAGCCAAAAGTACAAAGCTAATGGCTAGCATTACTGACTAACAACTCTTAGTGATTTACCCAAACATAAAAACTTTTATTAGGGGCATGGCAGAAATGAGATGTGTTGCTTTACTGTTATTAAACATGGCACTTTTTAATGAAGCCCAAACTAAAATAATGCTGTCCAAATGTGCTATGCCTTAATAAAAAAAAATACCTGTTGCATAATTTGTCTTGCTTGTATTTACTTGACATTGCTACAAAAAGTGGCATTTTTTCCATAAGTATAAATTTCTATACCTTGCAGTGATAAGGCTTGGAATGTGACAGCTGCAGCGTGCAACTGTCAAGCTATGCTCCTGCCCTAACATTCTAAGCAGCATGCAAACATGCCACTGTGGTCCAGTGTTCTCTATTGGTGATTACCTTAATAAATGTTGCCAAAATCTCCCCCTCCAATTTTTTTTTATTTCGCCTGACAAGGGGCAATGGAGCAAGTAGTTTTTCCTCCTATAAATTATTGCTCCTACTAGAATGTTAGTTGTGTAGTCTGGTTTTCTGCATATTAATTTGTTAAATTTGTGTGTTTTAATGGGTAAAGCAAGCCTGAAACTGAGTAGTCTTCTCTCTTGGCTGTTCCTGTCACCACAGCGGATCATATCTGTCCATTTCTTCCTGTCCTCCGCATCTTGCTCTGTCACACCAGCCACTTGCATGTCCTCTCTTACCACAGCCATAAACCTTATCTTAGGCCTTACTCTTTTCCACTTACAGCTCCATCCTTAGCATCCTTTTCCCAATATACCCAGCATCCCTCCTCAGCACATGTCCAAACCAGTGCAATCTCACCTCTCTGGCTTTGTCTCCAAACTGTCCAACCTGAGCTTGACCCTCTAATATACCGATTCCTAATCCTATCCATCCTCGTCATACCCAGTGCAAATCTTAACATCTGTAACTCTGCCATGCCCAGCTCTGACTCTTGCCTTTTTGTCAATGCCACTGTCTCCAGCCCATGGAACATAGCTGGTCTCACTACCCTCTTGTAGACCTTCCCTTTCACTCTTACTGGTACCAGTCTGAAACTAATCACTCTTTTCCACCCTGCCTGTACTCTTCTTCATCTCTCTTCCACACTCACCGTTACTCTGAACTGTTGATCCCAAGTACTTAACTCATCCACCTTCGCCAACTCTACTGCCTGCGTCCTCCCCATTCCTCTATCCTCCCTCTCATTCACACACGCATTCTTAGTCCTGCTGACCTTCATTCCTCTCTTCTATAGAGCATATCTCCACTTCTCCAGGGTCTCTTCAACCTGGTCGCTAATATCACTACAGATCACAATGTCCTCTGCAAACATTATAGTCCACGGCGCCTCCTGTCTGATCTTGTCTGTCTACCTGTCCATCACCACTGCAAATAAAGGGCTCAGAGCTGATCCTTGATGTAATACGTCCACCTTAAACACATCTGTCACTCCCAACGCAGACCTTGTACATATTCTGTACCACTCTTGCATACTTCTCTGCCACGCCTGACTTCCTCATACAATACCACAACTCCTCTCTAACCCTGTCATATGCTTTTCTCTAAGTCCACAGACACAATGGAGTTCCTTCTGACCTTGAGTGTTCTAAAAATAGGTATATTATGTGAGGGGATAAATAAAGCCTGAAAATAGGCTCATGCGTATAAAAAAAAAATAGGTACAATTGTGAGGTCTGTGCTCCATCCTCTTAGGAATTTTTTGTTTCATTTAAAAAAAAAAATTCACTTAGTGTGAAGGAACAGTTTACCACGCTGCGAGCTTCCTAGCCGACGTTGGTAAATGTTTCACATTTTGCCCATCTGTTCAACTGAAGGAATGTTGAGAGGTGATTAGACTTAGTATTCTGTCCCTAGTTGGTATAGGTACATTTATTTTTATTTATTTTATTTATTTTATTTATTTATAGCTTAAAACTTACTTTTTTAATAAAATATTTTATTCTTTAAAATATGCTTTTTTTTTTTTTAAATGCAATTTTTCTAGCATTGTACTATTTGTACACAGATTTATTAACTTGTATGCCTAGATTATTCCTATAAAAAATTGGGCCTGGTCTTGTATTTTTCCAACTGTCATATGTATTTTTTCATCAGTCCTATTTACTTGTGCTTTTATTTAGATTAACTGTTAACTTCTTACTTTTGATTTGCTACATTAGAATGAACTGTTCAGGGGTATGGTTGCTGCTGACATTTGCATTATCCTGTACTAATGTCAAATTTTGTTGGTTGATTTTTATTGCCTTAAATCATTTGTATAAAAATACGAGTGTTTTAATTTATTGAAATTGAAGTCTGGTCATGGTTACCAGACGAAAGCTCTTACTTTTGAGTGTAATAAATTTTGGTTGTTCAGCTGGTGTTCCTAGCCTTGTTTGTTGGATCTGGTTTTGCTGGTTTTATCTGTGTTCCTGTTTGGTTCATGTTGAGATATTGCTCCTGTGCTTGTTTGGGTTATTTAGTGTGATATAACAGCTTGATGCTTGTCAGTAAGTTTTTCAATTTGCATAATTTGTTACAGAGCATATTTAAAACTGTTGTAGACTTGAATCATGAGCTTTCTTAAGCATTAGTACTTTGGTAAGTGATGGGTGTACTAGTTGACAGTTTGGCACATAGTAATAGTTTGTTGTGCTTGTTTCATTATGTAGTGACTTACTTTTATCCTTCTAGGCATACATTTCAGCCTTAAATCAAACCAAAACGCAGTTGTGATTGGCCTCTTTGTAGTGGTGGACTCCCCAATTCTAACTTCCTGACCCCTGTGTCTGAGCCAGTTTGCTATCCACTGGGTGACTAGTTTTGTACCTAACCTCTTGCATTTGTCAACAATGTCCAAGTGGGGTATTGTCATGCCTTGGCCAGGTCAATGTAGGCATTGTGAACCATTTTGCTCTTTCATTGCTTTGACCTTCTCAAAGTCCACTGGGTTGAATAGGCATTATCTGCCCTTGACTAAACCAAACTGGGTTGGCTCCAGTGTCTTGAGGTTTACTACATCTCTACTGATTATCTCCATGATAATTCTTTCTATGGCTTTACATAAGACTAGTGAGACTTATGGGTCTGTAGTTTCCAATGTCTGACTGGGCACCTGTGTGCAGAGGGATGACTGTTGCTGTTCTCCATTCACGTGGCTCGAAGCCTGTTTGGAGGCTGTAGTTAAATAGCAATTCCAGAGGGCCTGATAGGTCATGTTTCATGCTGTTAAGGCATCCTGGGATATTGTGTGGGTCCATTGATGCAGTGTTTTTGGCCTTAGAGAGTGCATTAAGGACTTGTTCCTTAGTGATAGTGGGGGGGGGGTATATTTAATGGTGTTTTCTGAGGTAAGGGAGAGAGGGGTAAAGTTAATTTTACTTCATAGGAGACCATTTTGTGGTTTGACCATATCGGGGAAGATATTACAGTAGGTGGTGTGCAGCATTCTTTCCATATTGATGAGGACCAGATCCAGTATGGCTGCACCCCTGGCTTGTGTATTGACTGGTTTAGGGAGTTTGTGTTTACAAAATCCAGGAATTTCTGTGCCTGTACGTTTGGTGTCCTGTAGGATTTCCAGCTAATAGTGGGGTAGTTGAAGTTGCCCATGAATATGGTATTGGGTTGGATGGTTAGTGTTTCTCAAGTTTAAATACGTGGCATGGGTTTCCTGGGTTATGGAGGGGAGCCTATAGCTGGTATGGAAGTGATGTTGGATTTTGCCTATGGTGATTTGAACAGAGCAGCTCAAGTGCATTGTCCTGTTTGACCAGCCTTGAGGTATATTTATTTTTGATGTAAATAGAAACCTCTCTGCCTTTAGTCCCTGTCTATGTGTGTGTAGTAGCTTGGTCTAAATGTGTGGAAGGCACTATAACCTTGTTGGTGTGGGGATTCAAGTACAGGGTTGTGATATAGACCATTATTTGGCTTCTTGGGTGTTGCAGTTCAGTTTGCTTACTTTATGAAAAGTGTTCTGGAGGTCACTTTCTCCAAACCAAGTAATATGGCTTGGTTGTAAATTTTATAAGAGTTGTCAGAGCCATGGAACCTGGAGTTGTGTGCCTGGCAAATTAAAACAGTTTGTTCATGTAGTTGGCTAAACCTAATAGGCTAGCCTGGACTGCCTAAAACCATTTGTTTATTGGAGGGGATAGGATACCCTTTTTGAATATTTAGCTTAACAAGTGCAAACATTTCCAAAGAACAAATTAGGTAAAATGTAAAACAATTAAAGGCAAATACGAACCACAGATGTAAACAAGCTCATCTGCTTTTGTCAATGAAACATTTAATTTATCATAACTTAATTTCCATTCAACCATGCATCAGTATAAAAATGTCTGGTCACCTAAATCCACCATAAATAATAAAAAAAAATTTGTAACCTTACCTTGCTTTTACAGTATGTTTTGTATTCAGATTACCCTTCAACCCAGTCTTAAAACGTGGTCTTAATTTAACCGTTTTAATTCAGTTCCCTCATTCCTAACACCCCAGACGTTAGGGCTTCAACAATGTATGTCAGTTTGGTCAGTAGTAAAAATACACACTTGTGAAAATTTATACACTGAGTAGTATGATTATAAAGAACATTACAAGAGAATATGATTATAAAGAACATTTTGTTTTATTGCATGTATATGCTCGTATATTCTATTTGTAAGTTTATTCAAAGAATGCCTTTGCCACCTATATGCAAACACAAACACTGATTTACTTTAAAATGTTTGTGGTTCATATTTTTTGTGTATTTATCTTGAATTGAAAGGGTGGCTGATCCGTGGACCATTTTCAGCCACAACTGGAGTAATGGTATGAAGTAAAAAATGAAGAATAAAAGCATTAGTAAATATGGACCTTATTGTAAGATTATACAGTGTAAAAAAATTATACATTAATGGTCAATCATATTGACTACCGTAGTACAGGAAGTACCTATCTGAAATGCGAAAGTGATTTATAATGTAAGTAAGAAAAATCAAAAACCTTGAACGCAGGTGTAATGTGTGCTATAAGACTTGGAAGGTTTGTTGAGAAAACATTGATGTTATGTGATCCTATCTCGCCTACATTCTGACTGATGGGTTCGGAGCCGATCCCTCGGCTCCGACTCGGCACGCTTATGCCAAAGAGCGAAGTCTCTTATTGGCTGAGCTTACTATATCCCAGGATGCACCACTACCAGTCCCCCAGATCTCGTTTGCCGCTAACCTGCGAAGACGTGGTCTCGAGCTGGCTGAGCTGAGTAGTTATTTTTAACTAACTTTCTGTCAGTTTTTGCTGTTTTTCTCTCAAAAAAGCTGTTTTAACAGCTATTCTTACCATTTGTGTGTGATTGGTGGATTTGTTGTAGAATTTTGTGTGTGATTGGGTTGAGTTTGACAGGCCCCCTTCATCTAGGGCCTTCCCGGTTAATCAACCCTTCTATATCTACATATAGTAAAAAGGCTTTAAATTCTTTGTAGCTGTTTGTTCTTACAGGGTTTTCAAAGTCCCCTGTCATTGGCGAGTGATAACTGTAAGCCTATACTTAGGGGTGTCTCCAGTAATTGTATTTTTTTCCAGTCAGATTACTGAAATTCTCCCCATTATGTCTCAGAATCCTAGGCCTTCGGGCTTTAAAAAATGTGTAAAATGTAGTTTCAAAATGTCCATCACGGACGATCACTCGCTCTGTGTGTATTGCTTAGGGGCAAAACATTTACAGGAATCATGTAGCGTATGTCACGCTTTTTCCTCAAGGGTCCTCCAGGAGAGGAAAAATAAATTAATTCTTAAGGGATTAATCAAACCTTCTTTTGAAGAAGCCTTGGCTTCCTCTCCTTCTCCGGCCAAAGAAAGGCGTCGGTTCCGACCAGTCCGTCGGATCCGACCGCTAAGAAACATAGGCAGGCCTCTCCTTCGGCTCCAAGGACTTCGGAGCCGAGGTCGGAACGGTCTGCCTCGATGCCACCAGTCTCGACTCCTCTGGCTTCGGAGCCGATGGCTGGGGCATCGAGAGGCGGGTCACCTTCGTCGGCTCCACTGCTCGGAGCCGACAAGGGTCGCCCCCCCAGACACTTCCCCCCCGGCGCCGAAATCCACCTCGGCACCGATGGAATCTGGTGTGTGCATTCCCTCGGTGCCGATACTCATCGAGTCGCCTCGGAGCCGGTCCCCTAGCCCTTTGGGGGCCGTTGGAGAGGCCGTCTCAAACCCGTTCTGTTTCCTCTCTGTCTTCGAGGATGTCAGATTCTGATATAGACAGGGTGCTCCAAAGACTGTTCCAGTCCCCAGTCTTCCAAAAATTTGTTTCGGTTCCGACCCAGTTGGCTTCGGAACAGATGGCCTTGGCCCACCCCATTGCCATTCCTCCTCAGACTGCTTCGGCTCCGTCGGAGCAGGTGCTGTTGGAGCCGGTGGAGATCTCAGGGTCGGCTCCGACCCTTACTCCAACCCGGGCCTTCGGGTCCGAGTTTGTACGCTGGACTTCTTCGGCTGGACCCGGGGTGATGTTTGGGACCTATGCTGGGTTCCGAGCCTCCCCCTCGGTGCTTCAGCTGCGGGACTTCCGTCGGCTATCACGGCTCCGGGGACCGGACACTCCCAGGATTCTGGGGGTCCGGCTTTCAGAGCCATGAGGAGTGCCTTGGCCAAGTCCTCTTCGCCATCTCCCGGCTTTACCGGCACCTTCCCTAGGCGTGGAGACTGGGTCTTTGGTAGTCCCCTGTCCGTAGTCAGCGGAGCCCGGGCCTGAGGTTACCCCAGTGGGGTTCCCCTCCTCCTGAGGGTTCTTCGAGTTGTCTTCGGAGGAACCCCAAGGAAGAGATCGTGCAAGAGGAAGCACGTGGACTCCCCCGCCTCTACTACATCAGACACCGATCTGGATGATGCAGAGGCCTCCCCGCAGTCGCCCTCGGACGATGTCTCATCTGCAGACATCTTAGAGATCGTCAAACAACGAGGCGGCTGGATATCCAAACCCCCTCTGCTGATGAGGCAGTGCCCCTCAACGCCTTTGGGGCTGAGCCCTCCGCCGCCTGTGTGTCTCCGCCCTTCGAGCCCCTGGATTTAGTTTGTCAAGGGCGGGGGAACATCCAGATACCGTGGAACCAGTCCCTTCTCGTCCAAATAAATTTTTGTCTGCTGCCCGCGAGAAGGAGTTGCTCACTAAAGGAGTGGCTGTAGATGCCATGGTGGTGGCATCTGCTACACAACAGGGCGTGGCAGAGGCTTCAACGTCCGTCCATCCTCCTAATAAGGAGTCTAGGAGTATGGACAGGTGCGGAAGCGCACCCTGACTTCAGCGGCCTTTACTTTAAGGTCTCTGAATTATTTGGCACATTTTACCAGGCTTCAGAGGGATCTGGTCAAGGAGTTGTCAGATTCCTCTCGGTAACCTACCTGAGCAGCTAGCCCAGTCGGTTAGCTCTCAGTTGGCTATCTCAATTTCTAACTCGTCCATGAGGCTCATTTCCTATGCGGCCGAAGGGGGTAGAGCGGCGGGCACAGGCGTGGCTCTCGTGAGACAAGCCTGGCTCCGCTTGTGTCAGTTTCATGGAGGCCTTCAAGTCTTCCTTCCGACGCTCCCTTTGATGGGTCCTCATTGTTTGGACCCAAGGTTAAAGACACCCTTACCCGCTGTGAGCAAGAGGGAAAAACTTTATCTGCCGTAGGTGCCCGTTATTCCACTCCCTTCGGCCTTACCCCAAGGCTAAAGGAGGGGGAAAATGTGGTTCCGCAAATCTGCAAGTTTTTCTCCCAACAGCAGGAAGATTCCCTTCCAGAGGCAGAGGACGGGAAATTTTTCAGGGAGACGCCGTCCCAGAGGCGGCAGAGGGCCCGCAATTCTGGAGACCGCGAGTCCTTTCGTGGCTCTTCAGCCTCCCACACGTCATGAGGGATTGCCCGGCTGTGCTGCTCGAGCCAGTCGGGTGTCGCTTTGCCAAGCACCTAAAAGCCTGGGAGTCAATCACTCAGGACAGATGGGTGCTACGGATCATTGGCGGAGGTTACACCATCCCATTCACATACTCGCCCCCACCGTCCAAAAGAATCCCGGACCCACCACCCAGTCAAAGGGAAATGGCAGCCGCAGAAGCTTTAAAGCTGCTAGAAAAAGGAGTCATCCAACCGGTCCCCACAGACCAGATCGGATCAGGAAATTACTCCAGGTTCTTTTTAGTGCCAAAAAAGACAGGGGACCTGAGACCAATATTGGATCTCAGCAGACTGAACCAATCCGTCACTAAATCCAAATTCAATGGTCACATTACAATCCATTCTCCCATTGTTGGAGAAGGATGTTTGGATGTGCTCCATAGACCTCAAGGACGCCTATTATCACATACAGATACATCAGGCGTCCAGGAGGTATCTGCGCTTCAGCCTGGGAGACAGTCATTACCAATTTTGCGCTCTGCCCTTTGGTCTCACCACAGCCCCCAGGGTGTTCACCAAGTGTTTGGCAGTAGTGACGGCTCACCTGAGAAGTCTTGGATTCCAAGTGTTTCCCTATCTGGACGACTGGCTCCTGACTGCCACCACCAGGCATCTACTAATGGACAACCTCAAAGCCACCATCTCCCTGGGTATTACCCTGGGGATTACATTCAATTGGTCAAAGTCTGTCTTGCTGCCCTCTCAGCATAAGGTTCATAGGAGCAGAGATAGACTCAAGATTAATGCGTCTTTCTTCCTGCCGAAAGGATCCAAACTTTACAGGGCCAAGTTCAAGCTCTGATCTCGAGATCCAAAGCCCCAGCCAGGATGGTTCTACAAGTTTTAGGCTCAATGTCTGCCACGGTTCTTTTAGTTCCTCTGGCGAGATTGCACATGAGGATTCTTCAGTGGCTATTGTCAACTCAATGGTCCTTTCAGGATCTTCCTCTCAATCATCACATCATGATCATGGAAATATGCAAAGGGACCTTCGCTGGTGGCTTCAGACATCCAATTTGGATCAAGGAAAACCCTTTGTTCTTCCCTCTCCAGTGGTTACCCTGACGACAGATGCCTCCCAGATAGGGTGGGGGCATTGTCTGGGCAGGCTAGTTCAGGGCTCCTGGCTTCCAGACAAGCTCTCCTCCACATCAACGTGTTGGAGATGAGGGCTGTACTTCTATCCCTACAGGCCTTACACAAGTTTCTTCCTCAGGGCATCATCGCCATCCACACAGACAACATGTCGGTGGTCTGGTATCTGAACAAACAAGGAGGGACCAGATCGTACCCCCTATGCAGAGAGGCCATGAGAGTGTGGGAATGGGCGGTAGCTACCAACCGCTTCTTGGTAGCGACCCACATCCCGGGAAAGTCAAATATATTGGCAGACAAATTGAGCAGGACAATTCTCTCTCCTCACGAATGGTCTCTAAACCATACAGTAGCAGCTCAGGTTTTCAGGAGATGGGGATTTGCAACTCCACTAAACACCAAGTGCCAAAGGTTCTTCTCCTTGATCCCACATCACGGAGTACCAGCTATGGATGCTCTAGCACAACCTTGGCCAACAGGGCTACTTTATGCCTTTCCTCCAATTCCTCTTCTCCCCAAAGTTATTCAAAAAGCCTCTCAATTGGGGTCCTCAATGATACTGATTGCCCCATTCTGGCCTCGTCAGGTATGGTTTCCTTACCTGAAGAAGCATGCGGTGGACGATCCGTGGACTTTAGACCTAATTCCGGACTTGCTAATCCATCAGTTGGGACATCGGCATCAGTCCCTTCAATCTTTGAAATTGACAGCTTGGCTCCTCCACTTCCGACTTTAGTTAGAAAGCACACATTAGACCCGGAAGTTGTTCACATTTTATCTTCGGCCCACAAACCCACCACTAACAAATTGTACCTCAGTAAGTGGAAGAGGTTTGCTATCTGGGCTCAACTCAAGGGCTTAGACCCTATCTCTGCTCCTGTCCCAGAGGTTTTGAAATTCTTAACATCCCTGTTTAATCAAGGATCTTCTGTCTCAACTATTAAAGTCCAACTAGCGGCTATCTCTAAATTCCACGAATCCATGGATCCTCCTTTGATGAGCAACAGACTATGCAAAACTTTCATTAAAGGTGCGAACTTATTAAGACCCCAATTTTTCATCCTGCACCTCCGGGATCTTGATTTGGTGCTTCGCATTAACATCTTCCCTTTCGAACCGGCTGCTACATGTGAGTTAAAATATCTGTCTTGGAAAACTGCCTTCTTAGTTGCAATTACTTCTGCAAGAAGAGTTTCAGAGCTTCAAGCCCTGTCTATTAAGCCACCGTGCTTGATTTTCCACAAGGATAGAGTTTCACTTAGGCCAAATCCATCCTTTGTCCCAAAGGTCTGTTCTAGTTTCTGTCTCCAACAATCTCTAGAGCTACCAGTTTTCTTCCCAAAATTCTCCAATGAAGCAGAATACACTCTCCATAAATTGGATGTTCACAGGCAATTACGCTTCTATTTAGACAGGACTCAGCAACTTCGTAAGTCAGACCAGTTGTTTGTGTCCTTCTCAGATAATAAATTGGGCCAAACCATCACAAAAACTACTATCTCCAAATGGATCAGAGATTGTATAACTCAGGCTTATTCTTCTTCGAATAAGCAACTTACAACATCCATCAAAGCTCATTCTACCAGGGCTATGGCTACTTCTATAGCTTTTCATTCCAAGCTCGCTATATCGGAAATTTGTGCTGCGGCTACTTGGTCCAATCCGCACACTTTCATTTCCCACTACAAATTGGATGTGGCATCTAGAGGACGAGCTTCATTTGGTTCCACGGTACTCAGGAGTGTTTTCCAGTGAGCCACCCAGGATTCAGGTGCTAGGGACGCTGTCCCATCAGTCAGAATGTAGGCGAGATAGGATCACATAACATCTTTTAGTTATGTACTCACCATAACTTCAGATGTTTGGGATCCATCTCGCCTACATTCCTAAAACCCACCCTCCTTCCCCCTGCCTTGGAGATCAGAAGAGATTGAACGGTTTTGAGTTCTACTGTTTATCTTGTTTCATCTGACGATGTTATATAAGCAAGGCGTGCATGTGTGCATGTATGCGGACAAACTAGATCTGGGGGACTGGTAGTGGTGCATCCTGGGATATAGTAAGCTCAGCCAATAAGAGACTTCGCTCTTTGGCATAAGCGTGCCGAGTCGGAGCCGAGGGATCGGCTCCGAACCCATCAGTCAGAATGTAGGCGAGATGGATCCCAAACATCTGAAGTTATGGTGAGTACATAACTAAAAGTTTTAGTACTTTGTATGCAGTGGAGAATGGGGGGGGGGGGCTATAGAATACAACACACTAAAGGAAAAGGACTTTTTAAGTGTTAAATTCTACAGTGAGTATATTTTATTTATACTCTGGTCACTGACTGTGTAATACTCTGGTGGTTGACTTTGTTTTGCCCAACCCAGTGCACTTTAATTGAATGTGACAGTTAATGTTTAAAAACTGAAGGCAGATGTTTGGGCTACAGGGACTTGGTCATAGGGTAAAGGTGGAGGTGCATTTACACAGGTGGAAGTATGGCTTGTCTGCTAGCATACTGCACGAATTGCGTCTTGAGTGCTTGGAAGGAGAAGGGCAATTGATGTCAACACTGCAAGTTTTGCATAGCTGCAGGAAGACATAAGGTGGTATAACCTTTATGCTAGCCCCAAGATAATTGAAGAAAGTTAGTTTAAATTTCAGTGCTTTCATCTAGCATATCTGTCTTTTTTTTTTTTTTTCCAGTTTCATCTTTATTCAGCAATTTTAAAGAAACTTACTAATGTATTTCAAATATGATCTATTTTTGTGCATAACTTTTTTGCTTGGAGTCATGGACAAAAAAAGGGAGGTGCAAAATAAGTTCACTTTTCATTTGCACTTTGTATCAATATGAATCTTTCTGAATAAGCAGCATGACCCTCAGTTGTCTAACATTGACTGACAGCGATATTCATTCTTAGTGAATTACATTAAAGTTTTTTGAGGAACGTCAAAATATATGAAAAATCAGGGTCATTCTAGCAAGTTCACAGCATAGTTAGTAACTTCATGCTTAAAACAAGAGTTCTTTTGATAAATTACTGATTCTATATTTAGTATAATTTACTATGTGGATAATTATTAAAACAGATACTCTTAATAAATGATGTTCCAAACCATTTCAGTGGAATTTTTTTATACTCTAGAGTAAAGAAACTTCATAATATGCTACAGACAAGCTATGACTTTTGTATTCACCAGTTTCATGGAACTTTTCTTTTTTTCTTTATTCCAAAAACATTTTTATTTTGTTTTCATTATAAACATACACAAATGTACATATAACAAATACAATAAAACAACCTTTACAATATTTACATTCATCCATGATCACTTAAGGATAAAATAATTATAAGTATTTGTTCAAAAGGTTTTCCAATGTTTGCCATGCTATTTTTTTGAGTAATGTTACGAGTTCTGTAACAAATGGTTTGCAGTTCTTTTTTGCAAACAACTTTTTCTAAATTAATTCTTTACACATCAAAGCTAGTTTACTTTTCCAGTTCAAAGTAATAACTTTCTGGCAATTGCAAGAATTGACCAGAGTAACTGAATCTGAGATTTGGGTATAGGAACATTGAATAGGATTAGTGAGTTAGAAATATGACCGTTATCAGACCACATATTTTGTAAAGGCTTTATGGTCATGAAGTCTTTCCAGTATTGAACAACATTTCTACATTCATTGAACATGTGAACCCAGTTGGCCTCTAGTAATTCATCACATTTCCAACATTTATTTTCACTGTTTTTGAATATGATTTATGTGGAGTATAGAAGCTCCTATTCATAAATTTCCATGTATACAATCTCCGATATAATGAAGAGGTACCATATGTAGATTTCAGTACGTGTTTTGGATTCATCAGATATTTATTCTCTTATCTTTACATAGTAATTCCAAAAATCTGAGTCAAACTTGAGTGCGTCTTCTCTTGGTATCTTGTAGATAGGTGAGATACTTTAATTTTTGATCATCTGTCTTTTCAAGACACCTAATAAAAAGCTGGATGAAACTAGGTGTAGATTCAGTCTCTAGGTTGGTTGATGCTCTTGTTTGTTTTCTATAAACTGCCATAATGTGTATAAAGAACCAACTGTCTTGACTATTATCAAAACTGCATAGAAGAGAGTTTAGTGGTTTAAAACTCATTTTCAATAAACTGATGACAGAATATCAAGTGATTTTCCTTTAATTTTTGCATTGCATTGATAGAATCTAGGCAACCAGGAGAGTATGTTACAGGGAATATAAGAAATGGGAATTGTTTCATGTGATTACAGTAAACTATATTTTTAAAGTTTTATTAAATATTTGATTAATGCCATAAGAAAAATTATTAAACTTCATATTAAATAAAATTCACGTAAAAGCCAATTAACTCTATTCCGTATTGTTCCTTAAATTTTCTGTAGTCTGACATCAGTTACTTGAATCTTGTTTGCTATTTTCCAGCCAGATATATAGTACATTAATTATAACTGATTTGGAATGGAGATCTAAGTTAGGGAATGCTATCCCATTACTATTCCAAGCTGTAATGTGCCATTTGTATGCAATACTAGGTTTTAAGGGGAACCATAAAAATTTAAGTAGCATGGGAATGTTTGGGAGGAGGTAGTATCAATGACTGTATATAAAACAACATTTTGGGTAAAATTATTTTGAGAGCCTATCCTCCTTTGTGAACATTTTTATTCTATCTTTTGATTAGTTAACTAATGGTGGTTATTAAATTGAGACTCCATGTACTCTTTATACTGACACCCAAATATTCTAATACATCATTCTCCCAATTAAATAGGCTATTCTCTCATAGGTTTTTGTTTATCTTTATTAATTAGTAATGGTTTTGGATTAAAATCAATGTCACCCAACGTTAACAACATATAATCAAATAATTGTATCTTGGGACAGTAGTCCTTATTAATTTGAAAGCCTTTTTATATTTTGCTTTCTGATATATGTAGCAAAAGGTTCCATTGAATAATGGTGACAAAAGGACAACCTTGTTAAGTTCCCTTGAGGATTGACATGATCCGATTTTCACAAACTCGTGCTCCACTATAAATTTTCATTAATAAGTTGACAAAATCTGAGGAGAATTCAAAACCTATCAGAATTCTTTGTAGATGAGACCAAGTAATAAAATCAAAAGCCTTTTCTGTGTCAAGGCTGATAATAGTTGGGTGTTTTTTTTTTGTTTTTTTTTTTTTTTTGTATTTGCATGCTATGTCTATTAATGATAGTAATTTTAATAATGTTATCTTGCACTTTTCTATGAAGAATGAACCCTGTCTGATAATTATGCATTAGATTAGGTAATATTTTCTTTATCTTATTGGCTAATATTGTCATGAAAATTTTATAATCTGTGTTTAGTAACAAAATTGGCCTATATGAATCACAAAATTTGGGGTCCTTACCTTGTTTTAAAATGGGGGAGATAATTGAATATTTTCATGATGGGGGGTGTTATGTTTTTTTCTTAACCATAGTAAAGGCGCTCATTTTCTCTATTATATATTCAGGAAAAATCTTGTATAGTTCTGGAATTATTCCATCCAGTCCTGGAGCTTTATCATCTTTTAAATTTTGTATTTGTTGTTTCACTTCTGTTAGTGTTTATTCAATGTTGTATTGACACCTCAGTTGTATTGTCTTGAATAAAAGTATTTATTACATTATCTGTCTCCAAAAGTGGTATAAATGTATCTTTATAGTAGTTTTTGAACACTTCTAATATGCCCATTAAGTTATATGTACTCAACTGAACTATCACTTTTTATATTTAATCTCAAGATTTAAATTTTTTGATCTTGCTGCTATTTTATGTAGATATTTAGGATTTACAGCATAAGATTATGATTTCAATTTTTCCAGGTTTATGGCTACCTTATGATTCAAAACTTCAAAGTATTTTTGATTTAATTTAGTAATTTCATTGTGTTTGGTTTTGTGTCCATTTTTATCCTTTAAGTCAAAGTTTTGTGTCCCACTCTTTAAGGTACCAAGATTTTATTCTAATATATATATATGTATCCCTAATTGGACATAGGTTCATAGATTAGTACTAGTCTAACTTAGTTTTCTGTAACTGCCTGTGCTTTGAGCCATATTATTCTT
>NC_056737.1:1984252071-1984361020 GCF_019279795.1 Protopterus annectens | reverse complement strand
GTTATTCTAACAGACAACACAACTGTCATGTGGTACATCAACAAGCAAGGGGAACACATTCTTATCCTCTATGCAGGCAAGCAATGATTTTGTGGGAGACTGCTCTCAGTTTATAGCTAAATCTTCAGGCAAGGTTTCTGCCGGGAGCACAGAACTCCTTAGCAGATGTGTTGAGCAGACGAATTATGGATCCCCACGAGTGGAAATTGGATCCTCATGTATTTCAGAAATTGACAGTGTCATGGGAACTCCAGACATAGATCTGTTCGCTTCTCCACTAAACTACCAGCTGCCAAAGTTTTGCACAAAAGGTTTCATCCCACAGCCTGGAAAGTGGATGCTCTTTCTTTCAATTGGAGCAATCTTCATGTGTATGCCTTTCCACCTCTGCCTCTCCTCCCAAAGGTACTCCTAAAGGTCAGACAGGACAAGCCAAAGATGATTTTAATAGCTCCAGATTGGCCTCGACAGCACTGGTACCCTTTACTGAGAAGTCTGGTACGGGAGCCTCCATGGCTTTTGCCTTCGATTCCACACCTGCTGTCTCAGGAGAACAGTCATTTACTCAATATCAAACTTCACTCTCTTCACCTAACAGCCTGGCATATTCTGTTTTGAACCCTGGAGGGTCTCAACTTCCACAGCAAGTTTTGGATGTTATTTTGGAAGCCAGAAGGCCTAGTACAAGGAAAGTGTACGCAGATAAATGGAAGAGATTTTTATTTTGGAGTGCAGCAAAGGAATTTGATGTTTCTGAGCCTAATTTAAGTGTGGCTCTTCAATACCTTACTGAGTTACTGGACAAATGTTTGTCCTCTTCTATTAAGGTTCATGCTGCAGCAATTTCTGCTCACTATGACTGTGACCCACCCTTGTTTTCTCATCCTTTGTTCAAGCAATTTCTTAGAGGGGCAAAGAATATAAGACCCCCACGTAGAGCTCCTACTCCTGCTTGAGATCTCAATTTTGTGTTGAAAAAACTCACTCTACAACCTTTTGAGCCTGCAGCTACTGCAGAGTTGAAATATTTATCATGGAAGACTGCTTTTTTGTTGGCCATTACCTCTGCAAGAAGGGTTTCTGAATTACAAGCCCTTATGGCAGTTGAGCCTTTCTTAATTTTCCATAAGGATAGGGTATCTTTGCGTACTAATCCTTCCTTTATGCCTAAAGTGGTTTCTAGTGTGGCTTTAAACCAAACTATTCATTTGCCTACTTTTTATGCAAATCCCCAAAATAAAGGGGAAAAGATTTTGCACACTTTAGATGTACACAGGCAGTTGCGATATTATTTGAGCAGAACTAAAGGGTTCAGGCAGTCTCAGCAGTTATTTGTTTCTTTTGCTTTGAGTTCTCAGGGCAAGCCTGTGTCAAAACAAACTATTTCTAAGTGGATTGGGTTTTGCATTGCTTTCTGTTATTCCCATCATGGTAAGGAGATTCCAGCTGGGATTAGGCCTCATTCCACTAGGGCTACTGCCACTTGACAGCTTTTTAAGGGGTGGCAACTAAAGATATTTTGGAGGCAGCTACTTGGAGTTCAGTGCATACTTTCTCTAAGCATTATCACCTTCCACTTTACTCTAAATCTAGGGCTGGTTTTGCCACTGCTATTTTACAGGGCATTTTGGCAGCTCCTGCTGCTTTATAGTTTTGCCATCCTCCCTTACCTCTGCTTTGGGATTCTACCCAAGTGTAAGGACTGCAGCAATGTGAGATGAAGAACATAGTACAGTTTTGTACCTACCATAAATGTAGATGTTCGAAGATCCACATTGCTGCAGTCCAATTTACCCTCCCTCCTTCCCCTCTGTAGTTAGAGGCGGTTGTGTGGGTTGGGTTGTAAATATTGTATTTATTGTATATATTGTACATATTATTAGTGCAAGGTTGGTTGGTTGCTGTCTTTTGGTTTTGACCTTTCTTTTTGGGGTCTTCTGATATCTGGGGCAAGAAAAGACTGAGGATATGACGTCGGTCATGCGCTTTTGTACCCTGACGTCCTGATGTCAGTCTTATGCGCCTTGACCGACGTCAGCCTTATACTTTGATATTCGGGCCGACCGAGGACAGCGGACTACCCAAGTGTAAGGACTGCAGCAATGTGGATCTTCGAACATCTACATTTATGGTAGGTACAAAACTGTACTTTTAGTATTGACGCCAGTATATGTAAAGGATAATATGCACTGCTAATCCTAGGTACAGACTTCCAACAACCACACCCAGATTACAGTTTGTACACTGATCACTTATAGAGCCGAGTCTAATGGCCTAGCACCCTGATCCTCCTGTTTGTCATTGTTGTGAATCACACCGACTTCCACTGCTGCTTATCAATGGTAACTGCTTTTCAAACAATTTTTTAGTTACACAAATAGAATTCACATGGAGGGCTAATAGAATTCTCATGTTCCCAACAACTGTCGTCTTGGCACAATACTACTGTGTCCACTACAGGTAGAGCTAGATAGCCAAACATATCAGTTACCTGCTGCTGTTAATTTAGCCATATATAAATTATAAACAATATCTTACTGGTAGTATATTCAAATGATCTGCCTTTTGGAAGTGTACACCACTGCTTTGCCATCCTGTAGTGATAAAACATGCTCCCCTTCTGAAAATAGAGTGCTTAAATAGCCATGCGACCTTAAGTGAGTAAATCGAACAATAAATACAATGGTGATGCAGGTTAGGTATGCACAGTCAAGACAATGCACTGAAAATATTAAAATGTAGTTTGTTATACAGGTAAGAATAAAGAATATACTCTATGGCTAAATACCCCAGCTGTCTCTTGCTGAAGAAACACTGGACCTAACTATTCTAAGTAGAAAAATAGACGTACCAAGGTCTCCCAACAAAGGACTAGATTTAACTGTACACTGGCTTCAGTTTTAGAAATGTACATCTCATCATTTTGGTCTATGCAAAACTGGGGTAGGGTATGTTGGATTATATTACTTTTTCAAAGAAAACTATGTATTCCACTTTCAAAAGTAATGAGTCTGCATACTGATGACCGCTTTCTCTCTTGTCCATTCTGCAATGCTCTGTAATTGAAGGGCATTGTAATTGCATTTTTGTCTACTTTTTTATTGATGCCAAACTCTCTCATGATTTAATTACAAGCTACTGGGTACTTTCTGAGAAACTGCGTAAAGTTAGGCATAACATTTCAGTTATACATTTCATACATTTTTTTTATAATTTTGTTTCTCTTTCATAGAGAAACTGGGCAGTGTTGCATACAATTTTATGCCATGTGAAACACCCATGCTGCGGAGTTTACAAAGCTTTGGAATGATGGCATCCTTATGAAATTAAAAGCTTAACATTTTTTTTTTAAAAGTTTTTCTACCCTGATACCACAGTTTTCTATCAATAAGAATCAGAAACTAGTCTCCTTGAGGCAGACCTCAAGGGTGCACTGTTTAGGGTTCTCTCCTTGCCCAGACAGGTCTGCTTTAACGTTAGTACCACTGCTATGCTGTTTAGTCTTGCTGTAGGACTGCAAGGCTAAATTCCTTCTGAGGATTTCAGTCCTGTGGCTGGGCACTATGTAGTCGTTTTCAGAGGATTATGGCGTGTAACCATGCTGAACTTTGTCATGCAAGTAAAATTGCAGCTTTTGCAGAGCCTTGCCCATTCCAAGACGCACCTTCTATATGGCTGTGTAAGTTTCATTCTGTCCTGGACTGAAGTCTGTTGCACAAGTGCACAGCAGGGTCCTTCTGAAGAAACCTGGTTAAGTGCAGCTTCCACACCATAGTGGGAAGAAGAGTTCAAAACTATAATCAGTACTGGATAATAGAGGGTCGCCTTAAGGTTTTGAAATGCCTTCTCACAGGCTGGAGTCCAGAGAACCTTATCTGGTTTACTTTTCTTGGTAAGGTCTCCAAGGGGAGTAACTGTCCTACTATAACAGGGAGAACTTTTATGTAGTACCTTGCTGTCCCTAATAATGCTAGCAGATGTTTTTTTGGTAGTAGGAATGGGTCATGCCAAATAGCTTTGCCAGAATTGCTTTGACCTTGGTCAGTTCTGGCCTAATCTTTCCACCACAATGTTTCAGACCCAGGTAATGTAACTGTGCCATAACCACTAGGCACATATGAACCTTTGATAGTTTCCCATTCACCTCTTTTAACATACTGAATGTGTTCTGCCTATGACTGGCAATAGATGGAAATGTCATCCAAGTTTAGCAAGGGCATAATCTCCTTGTCTTACTGTGATGTGATCTTCCAGCCTCTAGGAAGTTGCTGTGACATTATGAATGCCAGAGGACTTGTCCATGAAGTCTTAACTCAAATAGTGTCAGATGCTCAGATCTTCTGAGCTGCAGGTGTTAAGGGTACCCACCGGTAACTCTTGGCCCAGTGAGTAATGGTTAGATACTTTGCTGCACACAGCTGCATTAAGTCTTCATCTGTCCTGTGCAGAGGAGATGCATTTGTCCCTGTGATTGCCTAGATTTCTACAGCCAGAACAGAATTTGGTGCTGCCACCTTTCTTTTGCACAAACACTAGCAAAACTCATGGAATGTTCTCCTGGGCTACCCATATTTCCAACGTATCCTAAACATTGTCTATGCCTTTCAGGCACCCTTTGTGGATCTTATTTGATGGGCCCTTTGGGGTCTTCTGTCCATACGAGACTGCACAAGATTGACACGTCTGTGCTTACTGGTAAACTTATCTGCAAATTACAGTAATACTACTTAGATTTCCTGAACTTGGATGCTTGGAGACTGCTACCTCCTCCACCCAGATCTCAGACCAAGCCTCTCCAAGGAGTTCTACTGCCAGATCTTGGTTTGGTTCCTTCTGCAACCCACTACATATGTTTAGTACCAGGGTGTTTGTCAGGCCTTGTGATAACATGGTTAGATTTTGTGCTTCTGCCTGGCAGCTATGCCATATTGCTAACATCACCCATCTTTTTGCAGTGATGAAAGGACCCTCTCACGCTGCCACAGCTTGTGCCTAACAGGAGTATGCACCCTCACCTATTGCCCAACAGAATTTTCTCTGACTGGCTTACCTTTCATACCAGACTTGTCATTGTTGTCACAAAAGTTAGGACTTACTCCACAGCAGACTCCTTGGGGAAATCACATCCCCTTGCCACAAATTTAAATCTAGTGGTTGTATTATCCTCTAGCCATGTTAGAGTTCAAAAGAACCTAATTGTATCCAAAGAGAAGATGGTTTTCCCACTCCCTGTTAATTGCTCTTTGTATTGTCTTCAGTGTAGAGTTAAAACATTTCCTCCAAACTATTGTCTGTGGGTAGTAGGGGTAATCTTTAAATGCTTTACCCCTCCAGGACATCTTTCATAATGTTAGCATCCCTTTTCAGGTTTGCTCTAGGAAGACCTAGTCTGCTGAAAATGCCTAACAAAGCATTTGCCACTTGTCTTCAGTAGAAGACAGAGCCATTGCCTCTGCATATCTAGTGACTTAATCCAGCACCACAACAGGATTTATTTCTTATCTGTGGAAATTTTGGATATCCAAAGGTTCCATACTATCCATAATTGCGCTCTGAATTGGTTCTTCCATTAACAGGTAAGGGCATCGAACCAGACTTTGCATTGTAGTTAGCAGTGTTAAAAGATTGGGAAGGCTAACTGGTGCTGCAGCACCCTATTACTTTGCAGTCTGTGGCCAATAAATGTTTGACTCCATGCCTGGCTGCATGTAACAGTATGTGTGCGAGGGGTACTACGTAGTCAGTCATTTCGTAAGATGTTAGCTGTATATCCTTAGTTACCCATGCACCCCCTCTGATCTCCATCCTAGTCCAGAAAAACTGTAGCCATATATACCTGAAAAGGCTTCCCTTCCAGTGCCCTAACTGGTGTGGACTACTTGGGCAGGTATTGCTTTTTTCCCCCTGCTCTGGCCTTGACTTATGCTTAGGATGTGGCCTTCTTGGCAGTGGTCACTTTTACCCTCTACCACTATAAGATAAGACTTGAGATGAGCGGGTCTGGCTTTTTGTCTCCAGACAACCCATCACTGTCACTGTGTGCATCGTGCTCACTGCTTCCTAAGATCTCTCCTCTCCACATTCCTTTCTTTGTAATTGCAATCTGCTAACGAAGTGCAAGTCCCCTTCCTCCCCATTTTCTCAACAGCATTACACTTTTTTTTTTATCTGCCATCCAAATCCACTTGTCTTTAGGCAGTGTACTTGGGGCTTGTTGATTTGCATGCATTTCAAATGTTCTCACCCATCTACGAAAATAGTGTTGGTTTTTTTGTAATGTAAACAAGTTAACACTGTCGTCTTCCTTTTTTCTATGCTGTCTGAAATTTTTTGTGATTTCAGTAGTATGCAGGTAAACATTTTTTGCGTAACAAACTATTAGCATCACTAAGTTTTGAAACTGCTTGCATTGCTTTTCCCATGAACAAAGCCATTAAAATGTCACCACTGCTCTTGTTTAATTTGGTCCTGATTGCATGACCTTTCAGATGCCTATATAAAGCTATCAAAATCATACCCTCTTTATATTGAGGAAAAAAAGTTTTATACTGACCTGATTACCCAGGGCTTGTTTTTTTTCTCACTCCCCATGACTTGCTGCCAGCTTTAAGGATGATCATCTGTCTCTTGTGTCGATGCGGTTTCTTTTTTTCAATGACTTGTCTGTTCTTTTTGCACCTACAGCTGTTGAATTGACTTTAGCTGCTTTGGAGTCTCTGATGCTTCATCTCAAGTGTCAGTTTCTGTAATTCTATTTGGGCTTTGAGGTTCTCCTGGGATCGAACAGATAGTCCATAGTCTGCTTAATTGCCAGAATAGCCACTGACTGTTCCAGCACTACTGACTAAAAAATAAAGTACCTGCTGTGCAAAACTAAACCTGTGTATATATTACCTTGTGGATGAGGGAGTGTACATACTTTTGGAAACGCAGCTGCTTCAGGTCAAGTAAATTCCCGTATCCTCACTGTTACCAGAATGTGATGAATGACCTAGTACTGCCACTGTATCGCAGGTGACTGACGAAGGGGGGGGGGTGTTTGAATCCTAACACTGCCACCAAAATGTGATGGATGGTCTGGCAGTTTCATCAGCATGTAATGGTTGACTAGCATTGATGGAAGTTGAATTCCACCAGTGCCAGTCTTCATAACGTGGGTGTGTGAGGGACAGGGGCTAGGGGATCCCCTCAAGCACCACAAATAGGTCTGCTGGACACCAGTGGATGGGTTTGTCAAGTCACTCCACTGTTGGCCAACAGGTTACCATAAAAAAGTACACACAAACTTGGTTCAGTAACCAGTTCACCAAAGAGCCCAACAGCATAAGGGGATATGCACTTCAAATATCCACACCCAGACTAGGATTGCACACTAATTACTTTGAATCTCCTGGCGTAGCACCCCAGCTGCCTTTCTCTTCACTTACTGATTCACAGTGTGCATCTTAACCACAACAACTTTGTTTTTTCACACACACTTCTTTGGAAAGACTGGCAGAATATTCTGATTCTACACATTATCTTCCTGGCATGGTTGTACTGCCACCACTCTAGGGCTATAGAGCCAATCATAAAAAATGAGTAGTAATCCCCTTTGGAAAAAGAGTATCCACAAACTACATCATAGGAGGTAATCCCCTGAAATCTGAATAAGAAATAAGGGATCTAGGGACCCAAATAGATAGTCAGCTTTCCTTTGATAACCATGTTGCCAAAGTGGTTAGAAAATCCTTCTGTGTGACCCATCTGATCACGAAAGGGTTCGCATCAAGGTCTAAGGGTGTAACGGTGCCCCTCTACTCTTCCCTCATCAGACCCATTATAGAGTACAATGCACCAATTGGAATGCACCTGGCTAGACATCTCCAGCAGCTGGAGAGACCACAAAGGTACCTAACCAAGAGGATTACTGGCCTTACACAGTTGCCCTATGCAGCACGATTGAAAAAGCTAAAACTGTTCTCTGTTGCATACCGCTTTCTCAAAGGCGATCTCTGTCTAATGTACAGAGCCATGTCCAACCCAGAATTGTTGAACATGCTCCATCTTAGCAAAACCAAATCTACTCTAGCTACACGCTCTAGGGATATAAACCTAAACACAACAATGAATAGAACATGCTGGAGGGATAGATTCCCTTCGCAGAGACTTCCCTTACTATGGAACAGGGTCCCGATCTACATAAGGCAGAGCCCCTCACCATCACTCTTCAAGAGGAACCTTGATGAGTGGATGGATGAAGTTCACACCGGGGATCACACCAACAGCACTACTAGATAGGGGCCAAGGGTACTAGCTGCTAGTACAAGGGTCTAGGGAACTACTAAAGGGGCGGTGAATACCACACAACGTGACTGGGCTAATGTATGCCTTCGGGCCGATAGCCCAGTACCAACCTGTGAACCTATACCAGTTGTCATTCTTGATTTAGCCATATGTAAATGATAAAGCTAATATCTCACTGGTAGTATACTCAAGTGATCTGATTTCTGTTAAGTTTTCCAGTTTTTTCAGCTGCCACCAAAATGTGACCACTTTGCCTACCTACAGGGCTAAATAATGCCACCTTTTCAGGTATTAAGTTTCCACAAGAGCTTAGAAGTGAGTGAATAAATAAAACTTAAATAAAATCAGATGAGATGGATATTAAGTATGCAGAGGTAAATACAATGCAGGGAAGACTATAAAAGTAACTGTTCTTACAGGCAAGAATATTTAAAGAATAATTTGATCTACAGCTAAATAAATACACTACACTAAATGAGTATTCAAAGTTGGAAAATTAATACAAGGTAGAACAGCACCTTTCATAATACCAAGATATCCCAAGTAAGCACTTGCTAACTTTACACTAGTTTTAGTTCCAGATGTGTACATATCCGATTATCATTCATAGATTCGTAGATTGTTGCTAGGCCAGCGACCTGGGAGGTAAGCACTTTTAAGCCCAGCCATGTTTTCCTGAAAAAAGAATGATGTCCTGTATTCAAATAGGACATTGAGGGCTAGGTATTTATAAGCTACCACTGTCCATAAGGGACATGGCTGCCTGGCCCAATGTAAATTTCCTCTTCTCCATCCACTGGTGTAGGTTACATTTAAATTGGTAACGGACAAGCTCAGTTTTACATGGATGGGAGGCTTGTTCAATAGGAAGGGCAGTCCCCAGAACATCTCTCTTGCATGTTCTGTTTGTTGGACAAAATTCAGGTCTCTAGACTTGTATTTCTGGTACTGTTTGACTTGTAAATATGCAGGAGATTTACAAGTGTGGGGTTTGTTGATGCCTTGTAAGCAACATAGATCACCTCTTTGCAATCAGTGGGATACTGACTAGAGGGGAAAGGGCTTGAAGGTGCTCTCTGTAAGGCAGGTATTTGCTGCACCTTGTATTTGTAAGGAACCTCTGAGGGCTGTCTGGGTGCTGTATATGCCTAGTCGGGTACATACCAAATGAAGCAATGTACTCCTGGTCTGATGAGGACAGAGCATAGTGGGATAATGACCTCGGACCTAGATGCCATACTCTGTTATGCAACTTAAAAGGATTTCTTCAACCCTATTGCCACATGGTGGTTGAAGGAAAGGCTGTTGTCTACGTGTACCTGTATCCCTGACTGCCGGGTTGACTCTTGGGGTGCATTGTAAACATGATTAGCTGGAATGGTTGATCTCCCAAAGGGTACAATTATGCATTTCTTAGCATTGAGTTTTAAGACTCTTTTGGCACCATTGTCTACAATACCAGAGTGGAGCATCTTGCTCTCTACAGCTGTCCGTATGGGTGTACAGGGATTTTGTAAATAGCTCAGCATATGCTATGGTGTTTACTGGGTTTGAGGGTACTTGGAATTTAGCCAAGGTCTCACTTAGCCTTGGAATAGTTTTTTTGGTGGTTTCGCTGGGTCTCTAGATATAATTTCTATTTTGAGGAGTTACTGACTTATGGTCATATCCGATGAGCAAGTACATTAAATTGCGTGAGGAGCATCACTCCCCCCATGTTAGAGTACAAGGTAAAGGATGTTTGTACCCCTGGTAAGAAAATAGACCAGCTGCACCAGGGAATCGCTTGTGCATTAGAAGTGGGGTAGTTGAGATCCCCCACAAATATCATATTGGGTTGAACAGTGAGGGACTCTGGTACATTGAGTTGGGTAGTATGGATTTAGTGTGACATGGAGGGGGGGGGGGGGCTGTAGGTTACAAGGGTGTGGTACGAAACCCTGTTTATGGTGAGTTGCACATGCGAGTTCCATTGGGTTCATACACTCTCTAGTCGGGATGCAAGGTTGTTTTTAATATAGACTTGAGTCCTTCACCATTAGTTCCCCTCTGTGTAGTAGCTGGTTTTAAAGGTCAAAGGCATTATAATTTTGGACTGCCAGGGGAATCTTTGTGACTTTAAACCATCTCTCAGACAACACTCCAGGGAGAGGAAAGCTTACTGGAAGTGGAGTTTCTTGTCCAGACTACTTCTAGCATTGTGCAGTACCACCTTCAGAGATTCTTCATAGTTAAGTTGGGAGGTTTGTTTGGCATTGCTTAAAAAGGCACAGTGGGGATGGAAACTGCCTTTGCCAATGTCCTAAAGCCCCTGGCAAAGTAGCGTGGTCTCTCGCCCGTGTCCTCCCAGGTTGTCAAAGTACCCATTTGGATTGATACCAGAAGCTAAGCCAATTATTAAAATTGATCATTTTCTGTTTGTAACTTGGTGTCATCCTTGGAGAAGGTAATATGTTGCTCCAATGCTAGGCTCATACTTTGGAATCGGTGAGCTCTAACATGTCTCTTAATACAGCGATTGGAAGTACATCTTGGGTCATTAACACCCACATGGACTATGATAGTCATACTGGTGCCTGTGGTTCAATGACCTCAGTGCCTGTGTGCCTTGACAGATCTAGTCCCAGAAAAGCAGCTAACCATGAGTCTCTCCTTAGTCTGAGAGGGACATTTGTCTCATGATGGAAACTCGAGTTATTAGGAAGTTTGGCTTTGCTCTAGTTTGCCTTAAGGGCTTAGCCGTAGAGGTATTGGATCCAGTGTTACCATGTGTATTTTTTTTTAGTGTGTTAACGTGATCATGATTTGCGTTGTGCAGATGTTCTTGGTGTTTTAGTATGTTACCTGTAAATGCCTTGGCAGAAGTAGTTTTATATGTAGGGTCTTCTACCCTGTGCAGTAGGCATGGTGGAAGTGTCAGTGACAACTTTTTGCAGGATTAGTTTTGATTGTATGTGAGAGTTTCCTCCAGCATTGTGTATTTACACCTCCTGCATACCTTACCTGTTTTAAGAATAAGTGAGTTGTCCACATGAGGCAATTGCTAAAATGCCTCAGAATACCCATTTCAACCAGACTGGCCACAGAGAGTCTGGAAGTGCATATACATGGCTACCGATCTACTAGGTAGGAGTAAGGGAAACTTTAAATATTGAATCAATCCAAGGAACTTTATCAACACTCTGCTATGCACAAGCTAGTACTTTAAAAAAATAAAATCTGTTTAGACAGTAAAGGTGTTTTAATGGAAACTGACAGTACAGGAGGTCAGTGTCTGCACAGATTACAAGGGGGGATTATGCTGCAAGATGTCTGCATATAAACAGATCACTACTAGACGCTGCTGTGCGGAGAGCAGCAGTTCTAACAAAGACTGTAAAGTGCAGATTTTCAATACAGAAAACCCTCCAAGCATTCTGCTCCCAGACAGTCAGTAGAGTTTCAACGGATTACATCGCTCGTCTTTCGGAGAGAAGTTATTTTGCTTTCCATAAAATAATTTTATGTACTAATGACTTCTCAGATTTGCTTAACTGGCTATTTGAAGTAAAGTATAATTGCATTATCATGGCCCTTTTCTTCCTAGAATGAATTTGTGTGACTTTAAAGGACAACTCCACCTTAGAACTAAAACAATCTATTTTTTCACTGTATCTCTGTTTTCTGAATTTAACACCTCAAAATCACTGACTGCTGCTTATAGAATTTTAATGTATTTCAACAAAATGGTCAATGGGGCTTGGACATATCAATATGATCTTATTTTTCTTCAATCCTTCCTCCTTCCCATAATCCATTTCAAGTCTGCTTTATAGGAGTCTTGCTAGACACAAGGAAGTAGTGGTGTATTTCCATCCCATTGACATATAATGGGATTGGTGTCAGTCACTGTCCTCTTGTATACTGTCTGTAACAGGACTGCTGCTTTTATTTCTTGAATGGCCCTCATTTGTGTGTCTCGGCTTGTTTTATAGTTATGTCTTTCATCTTTTTCCCGGTTAGGGGTCGCCACAGCAGAACTCCGGTCTGCTAATGATTGGCAGTAGATTTTTACATGCAGAGTTGCCAGCCCTGACGCTTAACCTTCAACGAAGGTACGCCCATTCACTCAAGCATCCACGCAGAAGATGCTCTAGCTGAGAATCAAACCGGGCAAAGTCTTACTGTGAGGCGACAACGCTACTGCAGCACCACCACCGCAGTCAGTTATACAGCTGCAACCAAAACAGTTGCTAAATTGCAGGCCTTTGTTCAAAGTATATTTTGTAGTCCAGGATAAATTGACAGACTCTCCCCCTACACTTAGATAAATGTGCCAATACCTGACAAGAATTCCACGAAAGTATTTCCTGACTTTAAATGTCACAGACATTTTTTTATCTGATGCTGTCCATGTCATTGTTCATCACAGATGGGTCTTGGATTCAACCTCTTTTCTCTGAGCTGGCAACTGAAGGACAGATCCTTTCCATAATCCCCTGCTGACCTACAACCTTCAAATCTCATTTTCCATGGTAAAGCCAGGACGTGATGTCCTGTAGCTCAAGCATATCCGTCAGAAGTACTAAGTTGTGTGTTTTTTTTCTCCTTTTGGGGTTTTTTCTTCATATCTTGTAGCCTTAGTTGATATTTTACCCCCTGTCATCTTTTAGAGTAGTTAATTAGGATGTTCATCGTGCATACAGCTGCAGTCATAAGAGATGGGTTCTCCTGCCATCAGGCGGGTCCTCGGTCGGCCGAATTCCAAAGTCTAGGTCCGGCGTCGGTTGTCGTAGCTTCTTCCCTGGCGTCCGTGCGACAGGGGTATAAAAGAACCAGCCAACGCCATTTTCTTCAGTCTTTCTTGCCGCTCGGTGCCCGAAGCAGAAGCAGTTCGCAAGTGCCAGTCGACCAGCTCCTGAGATTACGAAAAATTTGGAAAACCATTTGGAAAACTGAAGTCTTCTTAAAAGCTAAGTACCCCGTTGGGGAAACTTTTCTTGCCTCAGACCGATGTCAGACAAAGTTAATAATTGTATTTCTTGTGGGAAGCAAATACCGCATAAGGATTTCCATTCCCTCTGTATACCTTGTTTAGGCCCAGACCACAACGTCTTGGTCTGTCACTGTTGTGCTACTTTCAACAAACGCACTATTAAGCGTCGGGCAGAGTTTGCCCAGCATTTTTTGGGAAAGCATTTAACTATACCATGTCGTCGGATACTCAGACACCGGTTTTGTCTAAAAAAACGCAAAGACAAGGATCGACACTCGAGGTCCGCGGCCTCTACCAACACCACGCCAAAGCCGACTACACGTGGTCCGGTTCTCTGAGGCGCCTACGCAGCCCCTGACTACCGACGACGCATCTTTGGCGGTGTCTCCTGTACCCGAGGTCGCAGGCTCCTCGGCCCACACCCCGACTACAGATACCGAAGCCACTCTTGGCGTTGAAACACAGAATGTTGTCAGGTCCACCTCTACTCAAGGTGTCTTCAGACCTTCCTCTTCTTTCTCCAAGGCTTTCACCAAGTCTAAAGCAACCATGCACCCTAAGAGACCAGTTGCACAGGGCCCATCTCCAGGCCCCATGCCTAAGAGACAGATGCTTAAAATGGCTGAGGATTTAATTACTCTAATCAGAGGTTCTCAGCCACCTCCTGACAAAAGGCCCAGAGTGGAGGAAGATTCCCCCTCCTCTGATCAGGGATCCATCATTTCAGAACACACTGATGATCAGGAACAGGCTTACTCCCCTTTTTAAGACTCTGATGCAGAGGAGTATATTCCTTCTGTATCCCCCCCCCCTGAGGATTTCTCATTTGAGGAAACTTTGCATACCTTAAGGGAACACTTCCACTGGGAAGGCCAGGATTATTCAGATTCCAAGAAAAGGCTCCGTGAGTTTCTTTTGTTACCCCAGCACAGGCCTCTGGCTATACCTCCTGTCTTGGACATCCTAGATGTTTACTCGGAGGCCTGCCTTAACCCGGACACTCTACCTCCAGCTCCAGTTAAGCCTGACAGGTACTACAGGGTTCCTGACTCGCACCAATTTCTTTACAAAAGCCATGCTGCTGACCTAGAAACCATCTCACAGGGACCCAAGGGAGTTAAGGCTTCCATTGCCAAAAATCCATTGCCTTCCGAGAGAGATTCCAGATCCTTAGAAAGGTGGGAAAAAAGGTATATACCTCGGCTACCTTAACCATGAGGGCCTTAAACTGTCAGTTTCATATGCTAAAATACCAACAGTTTGTTATCTCAATTGAAAAGTAAAATGTCACAACCTGAACAACCAGACTTGAAGGAGTTGCAGGATTTGATGCATAGTGCAGAACAAGTGGGTAAACACACCTTACAATGTGGTTTTGATGCTCTAGAGGCCTCATGTAGAGCTGCTGTTACAGGCTCAGTCATACGCAGGCATGCTTGGCTCAAGGAACAAACCTTGCCTGATCATGTCAAAGCTAAATTACTAGATGCCCCCCTTCAAAAGGATGTACTATTTGGGGCAAATGCTGAGGAAGTATTATGAAAAATGGAGGAAAAAGCTAAATCAATGCAAACTGTGAAAGAATTTCTGCAGGTTCAACCCCCACGTTTTAGTAGAAATTGGCCTTCCAAAAACTGGTCCTTTCCTGCCACGGACAGACCCCAAAGAGGCAGATACAGGCGCCCGAGGGGCAGAGGACAACCACAAGGATTGTACAGAGGCAGACAATGGCAAGCTCCTACACAAAGAGGTGGTGAGGACAACTCACAATCTTTCCCAAAGCAAACCCAATGACTTTCCCCTTTGCAGGCCAACCAGGTCTCAAATGGCAGCCCCCTTAGGAGGAAAGCTGGCATTATTCTCAAAAAATTGTCATGTTGTCACAAAGGACAAATGGATCCTGGACATTATAAACAGAGGCTACAAATTCCACTTTCATACCCTTCCAAAAATGAGAGGCATGCCAAAACTGCCACACAATCAAAGGGCAGAGGCACAAAAGCAAATTTCAGATCTTATAAACATGAAAGCTATTCAAGAGGTACCTACACACGAACAAGGTCAATGTTTTTATTCCAGGCTATTTCTGGTGCCAAGGAAGGGAAAAGATTGGAGACTTATTTTGGATCTTTCCATCCTAAACGCATTCCTACTCGTACCAAAATTCAAGATGCTCACTCTACAGCAACTTCTTCCCATGCTGGGCAAGGAGTCTTGGCTGGTAACATTGGACCTCAAGGAGGCATACCTGCATGTCCCAATCAGACAAAATTGCAGAAGATACCTCCGATTTCTTGCAGGTTCAACCCGTTATCAATTCTCTGCATTGCCCTTTGGCTCCTCTACTGCGCCCAGAGTATTCACGAAATGCCTGGCATCAGTAATTGCCTACTGCAGACTTCAAGGGATACAAATATACCCCTATTTGGACGACTGCCTGATCCAAGCGGACAGCAAGCACATTCTTCTGAAACATCTGGCTTATGTAATAATGTTATTAAACTCTCTGGGATACAGTCAACAAAGAGAAATCAAGGCTAATAACCTCTCGGAATATAATTTTCCTGGGTGCCAATTTGGACACAAACACCCAGATGGCCTACCTCATGCCAGAGAAGCAGGGGCAACTAATTCAATATTTCAGAACACTGGCAAATTGCACCAGGCTGACTGCAAGGAAAATCCTGCAGGCTCTGGGATTCATGGCATCTTGCATCTTGCTAATCCCATGTGCAAAGCTGCGTATGAGAACTACAATGGTACCTAAAAAACGTATGGTCTCAACACAGCCACAGTTTGGAAACCATAATATCACTATTTCCATGTCTGCAAAAGGAATTTCTGTGGTGGGCTCAAGCATGTCAAACAAACACAGGTCTTCCATTCAGCAAGCTTCAAGCAAATCAAGTCATCACAACAGACGCCTCGGACTACGCCTGGGAGGCGCACATGACAGACCGGTGCATTCAGGGCAAATGGTCCCAAAAAGAAAAGCACCTTCACATCAATCAAAAAATGCTAGCAGTAATAAATGCTATTATAGCTTTCAAGGACCTTCTACAACCAGGTCAACTATTGATAAGAACGGACAACACCACAGTTATGTGGTACATAAACAAGCAGGGAGGAACACATTCCTATCCTCCTATGCAGACTGACCATAACACTTTGGAACATGGCCATGGACTTACAAATGGAACTACAAGCACAGTACTTGCCAGGCAAGGAAAACACGCTGGCAGACCACCTAAGCAGGAATATGACAGATCCACACGAATGGATGTTGCATCCAAAAGTTTTTACAGAAATAATCCAAGAATGGGGAAGGCCAGACATAGATCTCTTTGCCTCCCACAAAAATCATCAATTGACAAAATTCTGCTCGAGGACCTTCCACCCAAAGGCCTGGAGAGTGGACGCTCTCTCTTTCAGTTGGACATCAATGACAGTTTATGCCTTCCTGCCTCTTCCTCTGCTGCCCAAAGTCCTATTGAAGACCAGAGCAGACAGACCAAAGATGATCCTCATTGCTCCGGACTGGCCAAGGCAACACTGGTACCCACTCCTGAGGAGCCTGACTCATTCCCCTCCATGGACCCTGCCTCTAATGCCTCCTCTTCTGACTCAGCACGGCTTCAAAACTCTTCACAGTCAGCTAAAAACACTCAATCTAGCCGCATGGAAGATTCCTTAGCATCACAGCAGGCCCTACTGTCCAAGGAGAGGTGCAGGATGTCATTTTGGAGGCCAGAAGGTCATCAACTAGTAAAGCTTACTCCGCAAAATGGAAGCTTTTTTGTGTCTGGAATGAGAAAAAGGGCCAGAACCCCAAATACTACAATATTTGGCTGAACTGCTAAGCAGTGGACTTTCGTTCTCCATCAAAATCCATGCCTCAGCCATTTCTGCAGAATACAACACTGATCCTCCTTTATTCTCTCACCCTCTTTTAAGACAGTTCCTCAGAGGGGCTAAGAATTTAAGACCTCCAAGGAAAAAACCAATACCTGCTTGGGATCTAAATTTCATTCTGGAAAAACTGACTTTGCCTCCTTTTGAGCCAGCTGCTTCATCAGATTTGCAATATTTGTCCTGGGAAACAGCTTTCCTTCTGGCCACTTCAGCTCCTAGAGTTTCAGAACTACAGGCCCTCATGGCTGTCCAGCCTTTTATCTTCCATCAGGACAGAGTTTCCTTATGAACCCAACCCGTCCTTTATGCCTAAAGTGGTATCCAGGGTAGCTTTAAATCGGGCCATACATTTACTTACTTTTTATCCCAATCCTCAAAACAAAGGGGAGAGATTACTACATTCCTTGGACATCCACAGGCAACTGCGTTATTTGGACAGAACAAAGCCTTTCAGAAAATCAGAACAGCTCTTTGTGGCCTATGCGGTAGGAGCTCAAGGAAAGCCAATTTCCAAGCAGACAATCTCAAAATGGATAGCCCACTGCATACGCTTTTGCTATTCCTTTCATGGCAAAACTGTTCCTACAGGCATTAGAACTCATTCCACCAGGGCCACAGCCACCTCTGCAGCCTTCCTCAGAGGAGTTCCTACCAAGGATATCTTGGAAGCAGCCACTTGGAGTTCTGTGCATACCTTCTCCAAACACTACAACCTACCATTATACTCCAAATCTAGAGCCGGCTTTGCCACTGCAGTCTTGCAGGGCATTTTGGCTCCTCCTAGTTCTACCTAGTGCCTGCCACCCCTTTCTTAGCTTTGGGATTCTACCCATCTGTTATGACTGCAGCTGTATGCACGATGAACATGGTACAGTTTTGTACCTACCATAAATGTAGATGTTAGAGTGCTAATACAGCTGCAGTCCAGGTTTCCCTCCCTCCTTCCCCTCTAGGGGTATTCTTTTATGGTGTATTTGCTTGCAACTACTGTTTTTTGATTGTATTGCATTGCATTACTTCATAATTTTATGTATTGCCTTCCTTCTGGGGGCACCTGACATCTGGGGCAAGAAAAACTGAAGAAAATGGCGTCTGCTGGTTCTTTTATACCCCTGTCGCACTGACGTCAGGGAAGAAGCGACGACAACCGACGCCGGACCTAGACTTTGGAATTCTGCCGACCGAGGACCCGCCTGACGGCAGGAGAACCCATCTGTTATGACTGCAGCTGTATTAGCACTCTAACATCTACATTTATGGTAGGTACAAAACTGTACTTTTCCTCACCTCCCTGTAGCTTCCTAAGATGTTCTTAGTGTTTCACTTTTGCAGTCATCACATTTAGGTTATTTCTGCCATGGTAGCCCACAGTTGGCCTGGAGTACCAGAGGCTTAGTATTTCTGCATTGGTTGCTGTCGCTTCAGGACTGACGTCAGGTAATCAAGAGTATAAAGTAAGGCAGCCAATGCCATTATATCAGTCTCTTTCTTGCAGAGGAACCAGAGGCAGAAGCAGTTCGCACGAGTGCCGGCTGGCCGCTACCTGAGTTTTCGTTTTCCGAATTGAAGCTGAAGTCTTCTAAAGCTAAGTACCCCATTGGCGATCCTTGCTTTAACCGATGTCAGAAAAAATTAACAATTGTCTTGCCTGTGGAAAGCAAATACCACACAGACTTTATTCTTACTGTGTCACTTGCTTAGGCCCAGACCATGACATCCCTCACTGACATTTTTATGCCTTGTTCAATGCCTGAACTATACATCGGGCCCTTATTGTAGCTAGATATTTTCGCGCTCAGTCCTCTAATTCAGATGTTCTTCATGTTACGATGTTCTTTTTGTTACACTGTTGCAGTCGTTACGTTTGGGTAATCTGCTGGCAGGTTGCCCTCAGTCGGCCTGAATTCCAAAGTCTTGGGTCCTGCGTCGGTTGCTGTCTACTCTTCCATGACGTCAGGTCACCACGGGTATAAAACAGGCAGCTGATGCCATTTTCTTTAGTATTTCTTATGTGGTGCCCGAAGCAGTTCGCAAGTGCCGGTCAGCCAACTCCTGAAATTTCTGAATTTGTTTCAGAACCGAAGTCTTCACTAAAACCAAGTACCCCATTGGGGAAACTTTTTTTTTTTTTTTCTTGCTCCATACTGATGTCAGTAAAAGTTAATTGCATTACTTGTGGGAAGCAAATACCTCATAAGGATTTCCACTTATACTGTATTCCTTGCAGAGGCTCTGATCATAATGTGCCTAGCTGTCGGTTTTGTGCTAGATTTAACCAGTGCACTATTAAGCATCTGTATATCTTTGCCTCAAAATATTTCTGAAACAGATTTAACTATCCTGAAATGTCTGATAGCAATCCGACTACGGGAGTACACAAAAAATGCAAAGAAAAGGACAGACGGACCGGCTAGGTCCAAAACCGACAGCTTCTAAGCCAGTTGCCGGTGCGCCAGTACTCGGTGAGGAGCTTTCGCAGCCCCTGATACCCGCTACTTTCGAGTCGCAAGCCCCTACAGAGACCCATGTGGAGTCAGGCACGCCATGAGATTTTCAAAGTGTTGTACCTGCGGATGTCTCTCCCTTGGATGGGTCTGGAGCCACTGAGCAGGCACTGGCTTCTGAGTGTATTTAGGCCACAACATTTTTATGTAAAATTTGACGCCAGCTTCAAAATCAAGACAAGAGCAACTTCTAAAGCTAAAAAGACGCATGAGCCACGTGCACAGGCCTCCATGCCTAAAACATAGATTATTAAAATGGCTGATGACCTAATTACCTTGATCCATGGGTTCCCAACTCCCTCCTGGTGAGGCCTAGGCAAGACACTGATTATGAATCTTTAGATCGGGTTTCTATTTCTTCTGATTCCTCTTCTGGTCAGGAATCATCTATACCCTATGAGGATTCTGATGTAGAGGAGTCTATCTCATCTCCTCTTGAAGATTATTCCTTTGGAGAAACCTTGCATACTTTGAGGGAGCATTTTCACTGGGAGAGTCAAGATTTCTCAATCAAAAAAGAGGCCTCTGGGATTTCATTCTCCCTCAGCGTAGGCCTTTAGCCATACCTCCTGTTTTAGACATCGTGAATGATGTGTTTCTGGAGTCCAGCTTGACTCCAGACTCCTTACCTCTGGCTCCTAGCAAACCAGACAGATATTACAGGGTTCCTGACTCTCACATTTTTATTTAGAAGCCCTGCTGCTGACCCTGAAACTATTTCACATGGCCCAAAATGTGTTAAGGCCTCAACAGCAAAAAATGCTACCCCCTCTGACAGATTCCAGGGCACTGGATAGATGGGGAAAGAAGGTTTATACATCTGCAACCTTGGCAATTAGGGCCTTGAGCATATGAAACTGGCAGTTTAAGTATCAACATGTTATGGGATTACTGAAACAGAAAATGATGATTTCTGAATGTGCAGAAAATAAAGAATTGCAGGAATTATTGCATACAGCAGAACAAGTTGGAAAGCATACTTTGCAGTGTGGTTTTGATTCTTTAGAGACCTGCAGGGCCGCAGTTACTGGGTCTCTGATTAGGAGGCATGCCTGGCTAAAAGAGCAAAATTTGCCTTGTGTTAAAGCTAAATTGCTGGATGCACCTTTACAGTGTGATACTCTGGCATTAAGGCAGAAGATGTTTTAAAGAAAATGGAAGACCAAGCTATGTCTATGCAAACTGTAAAAGACTTCTTACAAGTGCAGCCACCAAGTTTCAGTAGACACTGGCCTACAAAAAAACGGTCCTTTCTTGTGTCCGACCGAGCTCAACGGGGCAAATCCAGGTGCCCTAAAGGTTCTAGATACCAGTCACAGGATTTTTGTAGGTCAAAGCAATGGGGTGCTTCTACATCCAAATCTGGAGGAAATAAAGCGCAACCCTACAGTAAAAAGTCTCAATGACTTCCCTATGCCATCACCAAGCACTTATCTTTTGGTAGCACCCTTAGGGGGAAAATGAGCACTTTATGCTCAAAATTGGCAATTAATAACCCAGGACAAGTGGGTGTTAAACATAGTATCTCAGGGATACAGATTCTACTTCCACACTCTGCCAATTGCAAACGGTTGGCCAGATCTGCCAAAAAATCAATGGGCAGAGGCACAGAAACAAGTTGCGTCCCTCATGGATATGGGGGCTATTCAGCCAGTACCAGAACAGGAAAAAGGATAAGGGTTTTATTTAAGACTGTTCTTGGTACCCAGAAAAGACTAGGCTTGCTGCCCAATCAGTTTTTGAACGCATACCTGGACATTCCAAAATTCAAAATGCTAACTTTGCAGCAGCTTCTGCCCATGCTGGGCAAGAACGCTTGGCTGGTGACATTAAATCTAAAAGAGGCATACCTGCATATCCCAATAAGGGAATCGTGCAGAAGATTCCTCCGTTTCAGGGCTGGCTTTATGCATTACCAATTCTCTGCACTGCCGTTTGGCTTATCTACTGCACCTAGGGTCTTTACAAAGTGCCCGGCACCAGTAATTGCGTTTTGCAGACAGAAGTATACAAATCTATCCTTGGACTACTGTCTCATTCAAGCAGAGAACAAGGACATTCTTCTTTAGCATCTGATGTTTGTGAAAAGGCTTATAACATGCCTAGGGTACACAAACGAAAATAAATCACAACTGGTACCCTCTCAAAAGATAACATTCCTGGGTGCAAGCTTGAATACAACTGCCCAGATGGCTTTCCTCACGCCAGACAAAGGCAACTGACAACTGGGTTTTTGTTGCCAGTTTGAAGTAATCTGCAAGACAAACTCTGCAGGCTTTGGTGTTCATGGCATCCTGCATTCTACTGATTCCATATGCAAGACTGCATATGAGGAAACTACAGTGGTACCTAAAAAGTTTATGGAGTCAACATGGTCAGTCTGGAAACAATAATTCCTCTCATTCCCTGCCTACAACAAGAGTTTCTATGGTGGGCAAAGGCCCATCACCAAAACATGGGACAGGCTTTCACTCTACCCCCTGCCAGCCAAACCTTAACAGAAGCATGAGATTATGCATGGGGGGCCCACCTGGCGGGAAGATGCATTCATGGCATGTGGACCCCAAAACGACCCCAAAACAAATGCATTTGCATATCAACCAAAAAGATGTTAGTTGTTCAAAATGCCCTGACAGCCTTCAAGGACTTGCTTCATCCAGGACAACTACTGATTTAAAGACAGACAACACCACAGTTATGTGGTACATAAACAAGCAGGGGCGCACGCACTCATACCCCCTTTGCAGACTAGCCATGACACTGTGGAACACAGCCTTGACTTACCAAGTACTTCTTCAAGCTCAACTCCTGCCAGGAAAGCAAAATACTCTGGCAGACTGTTTAAGCAGAAACCTTTTGGACCCTGTGGAAACTAGATCCACAAGTCTTCAGCATGATAAAGAAATGGGGGATCCTGGACGTAGACCTATTTGCCTCTCCTCGGAATTAACAACTGGAAAAATTCTGCACAAGGACTTATCACAGACGAGCATGGATAGTGGACGCCCTGTCTGTTTACGCCTTTCCTCCTCTGCCTCTTCTTCCCAAGGTCCTACTAAAAGTCAGACAAGAAAAACCAAAGAGGATACTAATTACCCCGGACTGGCCCCGTCAACACTGGTACCCAATCCTAAGGAATGTCTCGATTCCCAGCTTGGTACTTGCCTCAAATACCTGTCCCACCAAAACAATCCGATCCTGCGCAATCGGCTCCAAACACTGAATCTGGCAGCATGGCTGATCATGTAGTTATTTAAACACCTCTCGGTAAAGCTGTGATGGATGTCATTTTGGAAGCCAGAAGGCCCAGTACTAGAAAGTCTTGTGCTGATAAATGGGAAGCGATTCTGTGCTTGGAACAAAGCACAAGGAACTGACAGCAGAGCCAAATATTCCTCAGATTTTACAATACTTGACTGAGATGCTTGACAAAGGCCTATCTTTTTTTATCAATAAAAATCCATGCCTCTGCCATCTCGTCTCATTATAACACAGCCACCAATCTTTTCTCATCCTTTACTAAAGCAGTATCTTGGGGGGGCCCAAAAATTTAAGGCCTCCCAGAAGATCACCAATTCCTGCATGGGACCTCAATTGTGTTGGAATCCACCCTGCCTCCATTTTGAACCAGCTGCTACTGCAGATCTAAAGTTCTTATGGAAAACAGCTCTGTTCCTGGCAATTCAGCAAGAAGGGTCTGAGCTACAGGCCCTCATGGCTGTGGAGCCTTTTATCATATTTTATCTAGACTGGGTGTCCCTCGGGACCAATCTTTCATTTATGCCTTAAGGTGGTTTCCAGTGTGGCTCTTAACCAAACTGTTTCTACCATCTTTTTATCCAAATCCACAGAACAAGGGGGAGCGGATTCTGGATTCCTTGGACGTACACAGATAACCAAGATTCTACTTGAGCAGGATTAAATCTCTAAGAAAAACGGAGTAGTTACTAGTGACATTTGCTGCAGGATCAGAGGGAAAGGCTATTTCATAGCAGACTATTTCAAAGTGGATAAGACACTGCATTAGTTTCTTCTACTTGCACCATGGCAAACTGGTGCCCAAGGGCATTGGGTCTCATTCCACCAGGGCTGCTGCTACATAAGCAGCTTTTCTCAGAGGGGTACCAACCAAAGACATTCTAGAGGCTGCTTATTTGAGTTCTGTTCACACTTTTACAAAGCGTTATTTGCCTCTCTACTCTGTCCAGGGCAGGCTTTGCCACTGCAGTTCTGCAGGGCCTTATAGCTGGCCCTAATGCAGTTTAGCTCCAGCCTCCCCTCCATAACTTTGGGATTCTACCCAAATGACTGCAGCAGTGAAACACGAACATAGTACAGTTGTGTACACTTAACATAAATGTAGATGTTCAGTGTATTTACTGTTGCAGTCCAGGTTACCCTCCCGCCATCCCCCTTTTATTCCGGAGTTTCTCATTCCTTCATTATCTTCTACAGCCTTTGTGGTGTATTTGCTTGTAGATGAAGGTAAGGTTTTCTGTCCGTCTGTCTGTCTGTCCGTCTGTCTGTCTGTGTCCGTCTGTCTGTCTGTGTCCGTCTGTCTGTCTGTCTGTCTGTGTCCGTCTGTCTGTCTGTCTGTCTGTGTCCGTCTGTCTGTGTCCGTCTGTCTGTCTGTCTGTGTCCGTCTGTCTGTCTGTGTCCGTCTGTCTGTCTGTGTCCGTCTGTCTGTCTGTGTCCGTCTGTCTGTCTGTGTCCGTCTGTCTGTCTGTGTCTGTCTGTCTGTGTCTGTCTGTGTCTGTCTGTCTGTGTCTGTCTGTCTGTGTCTGTCTGTGTCTGTCTGTGTCTGTCTGTGTCTGTCTGTCTGTCTGTCTGTCTGTGTGTGTCTGTGTGTGTCTGTGTGTGTCTGTCTGTGTCTGTCTGTGTCTGTGTGTGTGTGTGTGTGTGTGTCTGTCTGTGTCTCTGTCTGTCTGTGTCTGTCTGTCTGTGTCTCTGTGTCTGTCTGTGTCTCTGTGTCTGTCTGTGTCTCTGTGTCTGTCTGTGTCTCTGTGTCTGTCTGTCTGGAAAAACTAAAGAAAATGGCATCTGCTGCCTGTTTTATACCCCTGACGACCTGACCTCATGGAAGAGGAGACCGCAACCGACTCAGGACCCAAGACCTTGGAATTCAGGCCGACTGAGGGCAACCTGCCAGCAGATTACCCAAATGTAATGACTGCAACAGTGAATACAGTCTAACATCTACATTTATGGTAAGTGTACACAACTGTACTATATGGCTTTGGTAAGCCATCTGACAGCAGATCTTCTGAAAAAACGTAAGGATAAAGACGGTGATGACTGCACAGGTCCAAACCTTTTGACGATACTTCTATTAAGCTAGTCATCATTTCTCCAGTCCTCAGTGAGGTGCTTTTACAGCCCTTGATGCCTGCTTCTGTGGATTCGCAGGCCACTGCAGAGACCCTTTCTGAGTCTGGTGTGCCGCAGAATTCTTCAACTAAGGATCCTGCAGATGTCTCTACCTTGGATGGGTCTGGAGCCGCTGAGCAGGCACCGGCTTCAGGGGAAGTATTTCGCTCTACTGTTTCGCAACACAGACTTCTATCACATCTACCGTTCTTTTGAAAACTACAGAGTTTCTAAGACCCAAGGTATGAACTGCACCCAAGAAACCGACCCTATCTCGGGCACCTGATTCCTTGCCTGTCTCAAATGCTTAAAATGGCAGAAGACCTTCTAATGCTGATCGGAAGCCAAGAATTATTTGTCCCCAGTAGTTTTATCTGAACAGGAATCCGATGACTGATGCATCTGAATATGAAGACATGCAACCCCTCTCTCCTTATGAGGATTCTGATGCAGAGGAATCCATTCCTTCAGTCTCTCCACCCAAGGACTTTTCCTTTGGGGAAACGCTACATACCTTAAGGGAGCATTTCCAATGGGAATGTCAGGACTACCCTCAGTCTAAAAGGACTCTGGGAATTCTTAGATCTTCCACAGCACAGACCCTTGGCCATTCTTCTGTCCTGGATGTTGTGGATGATGTTTTCATGGAATCCAGTTTGACTCCTGACACCCTCCCTGACACTCTCCCTCCTGGTCCCAGGAAACCTGACCGGTATTAGAAAACTGTCCTTCCACGCAACCACCTGGGCCACTGTTCCCAACTACCGCTGGGTCCTCAACATAGTGTCCCTGGGATACAAATTTTCTTTCCACACTCTTACCAACCCCAAAAGGGTTCCTAGATCTTCCTCCAAACCAGTGGGCAGAAGCCAAAATGAAAGTCCTTTTACTGCTCTCTGTGAGGGCAATAGAGCACATTCCTGCAGAACAAATAGGCCAAGGTTTCTACTCCAGGCTTTTCCTGGTACCCAGAAAAGAGGGCACCTGGCTCCCCATCCTCTATCTATCCATTCTAAACACTTTTCTGGTGATATCAAAATTCAAAATACTCGCCCAACTACTACCTATGCTCTCCAAGAATGCTTGGTTAGCCACCCTAGACCTAAGAGGCCTACCTTCACATCCCAGTCAGGGAATCTTGCAGGAAATATCTACGTTTCATGGCAGGATCTCTGCACTTTCAATTCTCTGCTTCCCTTGGGCTTATCCACTGTTCCCAGAGTTTTCACTAAATGTCTGGCTCCTGCCATTGCTTTTTGCAGACAAAGAAATGTTCAAATTTACCCATACTTGGATGATTGCCTAATTCAGGCAGACAGTCAGGAAAAGCTGCTCAAGCACCTGGCTTTTGTAAAGGCCCTACTGACCTCCCTAGGGTACCCTATCAATGAAAAGAAATCCAAACTAGTACTCGCCCAAAATTCCTGGGAGCAAGCCTGGACACAGAATCCCAGATGACATTCCTTACTCCAGTAAAGCAAACTTATCTTGACAGCTTATTTCTCTCCACTAGCCACCAGACCCCATTTATCCGCAAGGAAAATCCTGCAAGCTCTGGGGTTCATGGCATCTTGCATTCTACTCATTCCATATGCCGAACTGCATATGAGGAAACTTCAGTGGTACCTAAAAAGCCTTTGGTGTCAACACTCTCTCAAGACCTGGAAACTCTTATATGTATGATACCTTGCCTAAGGAAAGATTTTCTATGGTGGGCAGCAGCATGCAACTACAACAAGGGACTACCCTTCTCACCACCCCACATTCCCCAGACCCTCACCACAGACGCATCAAGACTATGCCTGGGGTGCACACCTAGACGGCAGATGTATACAGGGCTATTAGAGCCCACATCAAATACATGCACATCAACCAAAAAAAGATGTTAGCTGTTCAGCATGCATTGGCAGCTTTCAGGTCCCATCTGTCCCCAGGAGCTCTACTGATCAAAACAGACAACACCACTGTGTGATGTGGTACATCAACAAGCAGGGAGGGACTCACTCCTACCCTCTCTACAGGCTCGCTGTGACCCTTTTGGCGCACAGCCTCTGCCATGCAACTACATCTGTTAGCACAATTCCTGCCAGGCTGTCTAAACTCTCTGGCAGACAGCTTAAGCAGAAACCTTGTAGACCCACATGAGTGGCAGCTAGAACAAAGGACCTTCACCCTAATAACTCAAATGGGGCACACTGAAGGTCTACCTCTTTGCTTCCCACTCCAACCATCAGCTCAGCAAGTTCTGCACCATGGAGCCTCAATGCAGGGCCTGGAAAGTGGATGCCCTATCCTTCCAGTGGATCAACCTCTTGGTCTATGCTTTTCCCCCACTACCTCTCATTTCCAGGGTACTGCTCAAAAATAAGGGAGGAAAAACTGAGGACAATACTAATTGCTCCAGGCTGTCCTCACCAGCACTGGTACCCACTGCTGAGCAGCCTGTCCCCACTGTACCATGGCATCTCCCTCAGATCCCAACCCTCCTGACCCAGAGGGAAGGAGAATTCATGCATCCCCAATTGCAGACACAAGTTTTTCAGTCTGGCTTATTCCCTGACCACTGAACAAGCTGCCAGTCTCTGTAAACAGGTTCTAGATGTTGTGTGAAGCCAGATGCTCTAGCACTAGAAAGTCTTATGCTGACAAGTGGAAAAGGTTCTGCACCTGGATCCAGGCTAAGGGAGCAGATATGCCACAGCCCTCCCTACCCCTCATCCTGGATTATGTAGCTGACCTACTACACAGTGGTCTCTCCTTTTCTTCAATTAAAATTTATGCCTCTGCTATCTCTGCTCATTTCAACAATGAGCAATCACTTTTCTCACACCCTCTCTTCAAACAGTTCCTAAGAGGGGCTAGCAACTTGAGGCCACCCAGAAGAGCACCTACCCCAGCTTGGGATCTAAACTTTGTGTTGGGAAAAAGTTCACCCTACCCCCGTTTGAACCAGCAGCTTCAGCAGAGTTTTTCTCTCCTGGAAGACGGCCCTGCTTCTGGCCATCACTTCAGCCAGAAGAGTATTCGAGCTACACGCACTCATGGCTGTAGAGCCCTTAATCTTCCATGCTGACAGGGTGTCCCTCAGGACTAACCCATCCATGCCAAAAGTGGTGTCCAGTGTGGCTCTCTACCAATCCATTCATTTGCCCACCTTTTTCCCTAACCCACAAAACAAGGGAGGATACAACACTCTCTAGATGTGCACAGACCGGATTCCATCTGGGCAGGACTAAATCATTCAGAAAGACTGATCAATTGTTGGTCAGCTTTGTTGCAGAAGCAGGGGGCAAAGCCATATCCAAGCAAACCATTTCCAAATGGATAGCACACTGCATCCATTTGTGCTACAAGCAACATGGGAAACCTCCCTCTAAGGGGGCCAGGACACTCTCTACCAGAGCAGCCTCCACCTCTGCAGCTTTCCTCAGAGTCCCCACCAAGGACATCCTGGAGGCTGCAACATGGACATCTGTTCACACTTTCACCAAGCATTACCACCTGCCTATCTTTTCCAAATCCAGGACAGGCTTTGCCACTGCAGTCTTGCAGGGAATCCTAGCCAGCCCCTAGTCTTTTTGACTGCCTCCACCCTTTCCTCAGCTTTGGGAATAAACCCAAATGTGATGACTGCAACAGTGAAACACTAAGAACATAGTACAGTTGTGTACACTTACCATAAATGTAGATGTTGGTGTATTCACTGTTGCAGTTTTGGTTTCCCTCCCTCCATCCCCCTTTCCTCTCCCTCCCTTACAAGGAAATTTTTGGTATTTACTTTCTACTGGTGGGGTTCTTCCACCATATACTGGCTCCCACTTGGGGGCTCCTGACAGTTGGAGCAAGAAAAACTGATAATGGCGTTGGCTGCCTTACTTTATACTCCTGACGACCTGACTTCAGTCCTGAAGCGACAGCAACCGACGCAGAAATACTAAGCCTCTGTTGTTCGGGCCGACTGAGGGCTACCCTGGCAGGGATAACCCAAATGTGATGACTGCAACTGTGAATACACTCTAACATCTACATTTATGGTAAGTGTACACAACTGTACTTTGTCCCATGGGTTCCCGCTTTTTTTCCCAGGTTCTTTCTGTAGCGTTTTGGGTTAAGGGGGTACACCTTAGCTGTCCCTTTAACTAATTTTTCCTTTCAGTAAAAGTAGCCTTTTTGTCTTGGGGTTTCTCTACCTCCCCTTTTTCCCATAGAGCGTGTGTGGGTGTTTGTTCTATTTGGCAAACATGTCTGAGAAGCCTTCTGGCTTTAAAAGATGCTCGTTGTGCAGTTTGGAGATGCCCAATTCTAGCTTGCACGAGGTGTGTGTTTATTGCTTAGGTGAGAGCCACCTGGAGGTTGAGTGCAACATTTGTGCTTTATTCAACCCCAGAGCTCCCATGGATTGCAGAAACAAGTTGCTTTTGAAGGGGCTAGCCAAGGGGGCCCTTTAGCTTTCGTCACCCCTTCTAAGACTCATGTTCATAGGTAGGTACTAGGCTATCTGCCCGAAGACATAAGCCTAGCCAGAATGTGTTGGCTTTCCCTGCCCCCTTAGATTAGTTCCCTGTGCCTCTGTCCAGCAGATCCACTGAAGTGATTCCCTGGGTAAACTTTGTTTCCCACCCACTCGTCAAGGATGTTCTTCATCTCACATCGCTGCAGTCCTTACATATGGGGTAGTCCGCTGTCCTCGGTCGGCCCGAATACCAAAGTATAAGGCTGACGTCGGTCAAGGCGCTTAGAACTGACATCAGAACGTCAGGGTACAAAAGCGCATGACCGACGTCATATCCTCAGTCTTTTTTGCCGCATGGTCCGATGCAGAAGCAGCGTTGCAAGCGCCATTCGGCGTTCTGAAATTTTTCGAGTTCGGAGTTTCAGACCGAATCAAAGTTGGCTAAGTACCCCATTGGGGAATATTTTGGTTTTTTCTTGCCTCAGTGTTTTACCGGATGTCAGAAAAAGTGAATAACTGTATTTCTTGTGGGAAACAGATACCGCATAGGGATTATCATTCTTTGTGTATTCCTTGTTTGGGGCCTGAGCACGACGTTGTTGGGTGTCGCTTTTGTGCTAGATTCAATAAGCGCACTATTAAGCGAAGGTTAGATTGTGCTAGGCTGGTCTTGAAGCGGTGCAATTATAATATGCCGTCGGATTCTCCGGCCCGCTTCTTTGAAGAAGCGCAAAGACAAAGCAGTTAAACCCAGGCAGAAGAGTCCCGTTCGGACGCCGGTTCTTTAGGGGCGGCAGTGGAACCGGTGGTTCCGGCGGAGGCTTCTCTGGAGTCCCAGGGGGAGACTTTGATATTGCAGGATGTGGCCTCTCAGGAGGCAGGTCAGGCTGAAGGGGCTTCCCAGGTTGCTGTACTCCCCTCCCTTCCTAGGGTGGTTAGGCCCTCTCCTTCTGTTTCCAAGGCTTCTCCCAGAGGCAGGCCAGGTTTAGCTTCTGTTGGGGTCTCTCCTAGTGCAGCAGGGTCTGTGCCCAAGAAGCACATGCTTAAAATGGCAGAAGATTTGATTACTCTGATTAGAGGTTCTTTGCCCCCTCCTGATAAGAGACCTAGGGTGGAGCCAGAGTTGGGGAGTTTTCAGCAGCCTTCGGATGTTTGAGTCTTGACTGAAGACTTGCAGGAGTACTCTCCTTATTCTGATTCTGATGCAGATGATTGGACTCCTTCTGGTGGTCCTGCAGAGGATTTTTCTGTTGGAGAGACTGTTCATTCGATGAGGGAACATTTTAAGTGGGAAGGGCAGGACTTCTCTGATTCCAGGAAGAGGCTTAGGGAATTTTGCTTTTACCCCAGCATAGGCCCTTGGCTATACCTCCTGTTCTGGATGTTGTGGAAGATGTGTTTGCAGAGGCTTCACTTAATCCTGATTCTCTGCCTCCTGCTCCTGTTAAACCGGATAGGTATTACAGGGTGCCTGAGGCTCATAAATATCTTTATAAGAGTCCTAGGGCGGACCCAGAAACTGTTAGTCAGGGACCTAAGGGTGTCAAGGCCTCTGTTGTAAAAAAATCCGGTTCCTCCAGATAGAGGCCAGAGCTTTGGATAGATGGGGAAAGAAAGTCTATACATCTTCTACCCTAGCTATGAGGGCTTTGAATTGCCAGTTTCATATGTTGAAATATCAAAACTATCTTCTTTCTCAATTGAAGTCTAAGGTGGATGCTCTGGCGGAAGGCATTGAGTGTAAAGAATTACAAGATTTGGTGCATGTTTCAGAGCAGGTGGGTAAGCATTCTTTACAATGTGGTTTTGATGCTGTACAGGCCTCGTCTAGAGTGGCTGCCACTGGTTCAGTTCTTCAGGCACGCATGGCTGAGGGATCAGAATTTATCTGACCATGTTAAGACAAGGATTTTGGATGCTCCTTTACAGTCTGATGTGTTTGGTTCACCTGTGGAGTCAGTCTTGAAGAAAATGGAAGACAAGGCTAAGTCCATGCAGGCTGTTAAAGATTTTTTGCAAGTGCAGCCTCCAAAGTTTAGTAGGAATTGGCCTGCTAAGGGGTGGACGTATCCTTTCTTATGATTCTCAGTCTAGGGGTAGATCTAGACGTGGTAGGGGCAGAGCTCAGAGTTCTTTCAGACCTAGAACAGGGAGTTCACCTGCACAATCTTCGGGTGAGGGCAGGGGCCAGTCCTTTCGTAAACAGGCCCAATGACCTACCTTTTCAGCTGCCAGATCCTTCTTGCCTGGCAGCTCCTTTGGGAGGAAGGTTGGCACTCTTCAAGGAAAATTGGAATTTGATTACCCAAGACAAATTGGTATTGGATATCATACACCAAGGTTACAAGTTTTATTGTTTTATTTCCATACCTTGCCTCCTTTCAAAGGCATGCCGGACGTTCCTCCTCAGCAAAGACTAGAAGCTCACAAACAAATTTCTCTGCTACTTCAAATAAGGGCCATACAACCGGTCCCTCTGCCAGAAGTGGGCCTAGGATTTTATTCTCGCCTGTTCCTAGTACCAAAGAAAGGGAACACGTGGAGACCAATCTTGGATTTATCTAGCCTCAACACATATCTGGACATTCCCAAGTTCAAAATGTTGACGTTACAACAGCTTTTACCTCTGCTGGGCAAAGATCACTGGATGGTGACTCGATCTCAAGGAGGCTTACCTTCATGTTCCTATCAGGCTCAGTTGCAGAAAGTAAATGCGTTTTCGGACTGGGACTTCTCATTATCAGTTCTCTGCATTGCCCTTTGGCTTATCTACTGCGCCCAGTGTGTTCACGAAGGTTCTGGCTCCAGTGATAGCTTTCTTCAGGCTAAGAGGAATACAGATCTATCCTTATTTGGACGATTGCCTGATTCTGGCCCAAGGAAAGGACGAACTTCATCATTTACAGTATGTGATAGCAGTGCTAAGATGCCTGGGGTATTCTGTGAACGAAATAAAGTCCAGTCTAGTACCCTCTCAGGACATGTGCTTTCTGGGTGTGAGACTGAATACAGCATCCCAGATGGCCTTTTTGACCCCGGACAAACAAAAGAATCTTTCTCTTTACTTCCATCAATTGTCTCATCAGTCCAGGCTGACTGCAAGGACAGTCCTTCAAGCCTTGGGGTTCATGGCATCTTGTATTCTGGTACTTCCCAATGCCAAACTGCATATGAGGAAGCTACAATGGTATCTCAAAAATGTATGGACACAGCACTGCCAAGATATGGACACTGTCATTCAGATAATACCTTGCATTCAAAAGGAATTTTTGTGGTGGGCTCAGGAATGTCACCTAAACAAGGGAGACTCTGTGACCCGGCCAGAGGCGAGTCAGATTCTAACGACAGATGCCTCAGACAAAGCTTGGGGAGCTCATCTAAATGGAAAGTGGGTACAAGACACGTGGCCTGCCAGACTTCAACATCTGCATATCAACTTGAAGGAGATGTTAGCAGTCCAATTTGCATTAATAGCTTTCAAGGATTTACTACTTCCAGGGCGGGTGTTGGTTCTAACCGCCAACACCACTGTCATGTGGTACATCAACAAGCAAGGGGGAACACATTCTTATCCTCTATGCAGACAAGCAATGATGTTGTGGGAGACTGCTCTCAGTTTACAGCTAAATCTTCAGGCAAGGTTTCTGCCGGGAGCACAGAACTCCTTAGCAGATGTGTTGAGCAGACAAATTATGGATCCCCACGAGTGGAAATTGGATTCTCCTGTTTTTCAGAAATTGACAGTGTTATGGGGAACTCCAGACATAGATCTGTTCGCTTCTCCACTAAACTACCAGCTGCCAAAGTTTTGCACAAAAAGGTTTCATCCCACAGCTTGGAAAGTGGATGCTCTCTCATTCAATTGGAGCAATCTTCATGTGTATGCCTTTCCACCTCTGCCTCTCCTCCCAAAGGTACTCCTGAAGGTCAGACAGGACAAGCCAAAGGTGATTTTAATAGCTCCAGATTGGCCTCGACAGCACTGGTACCCATTACTGAGAAGTCTGGTACGGGAGCCTCCATGGCCTTTGCCTTGCCTTCAAGTCCACACCTGCTGTCTCAGGAGAACAGTCGTTTACTCAATGTCAAACTTCACTCTCTACATCTAACAGCCTGGCATATTCTGTTTTAAACCCTGGAGGGACTCAGCTTCCACAGCAAGTTTTGAATGTTATTTTGGAGGCCAGAAGGCCTAGTACAAGGAAAGTGTACGCAGATAAATGGAGGAGGTTTTTATTTTGGAGTACAGCAAAGGAATTTGATGTTTCTGAGCCTAATTTAAGTGTGGCTCTTCAATATCTTACTGAGTTACTGGACAAAGGTTTGTCCTTCTCCTCTATTAAGGTTCATGCTGCAGCAATTTCTGCTCACTATGACTGTGACCCACCATTGTTTTCTCATCCTTTGTTTAAGCAATTCCTTAGAGGGGCAAAGAATCTAAGACCCCCACGTGGAGCTCCTACTCCTGCTTGGGATCTCAATTTTGTGTTGGAGAAACTCACTCTACAACCTTTTGAGCCTGCAGCTACTGCCGAGCTGAAATATTTATCATGGAAGACTGCTTTTTTGTTGGCCATTACCTCTGCGAGAAGGGTTTCTGAATTACAGGCCCTTATGGCGGTTGAGCCTTTCTTAATTTTCCATAAGGATAGGGTATCTTTGCGTACTAATCCTTCCTTTATGCCTAAAGTGGTTTCTAGTGTGGCTTTAAACCAAACTATTCATTTGCCTACTTTTATGCAAACCCCAAAATAAAGGGAAAAGATTTTGCACACTTTGGATATACACAGGCAGTTGCAATATTATTTGAGCAGAACTAAAGGGTTCAGGCAGTCTCAGCAGTTATTTGTTTCATTTGCTTTGGGTTCTCAGGGCAAGCCTGTTTCAAAACAAACTATTTCTAAGTGGATTGGGTTTTGTATTGCTTTCTGTTATTCCCATCATGGTAAGGAGATTCCAGCTGGGATTAGGCCTCATTCCACTAGGGCTACTGCCACTTCTACAGCTTTTTAAGGGGTGGCAACTAAAGATATTTTGGAGGCAGCTACTTGGAGTTCAGTGCATACTTTCTCTAAGCATTACCACCTTCCACTTTACTCTAAATCTAGGGCTGGTTTTGCCACTGCAATTTTACAGGGCATTTTGGCAGCTCCTGCTGCTTTATAGCTTTGCCATCCTCCCTTACCTCTGCTTTGGGATTCTACCCATATGTAAGGACTGCAGCAATGTGAGATGAAGAACATAGTACAGTTTTGTACCTACCATAAATGTAGATGTTCGAAGATCCACATTGCTGCAGTCCAATTTACCCTCCCTCCTTCCCCTCTGTAGTTAGGTGGTTGTGTGGTTTGGGTTGTGAATATTGTAAATATTGTAAATAGGATTAGTGCAGGGGTGGTTGGTTGGTTTTTTGCTGTCTTTTGGTTTTGGCCTTTCTTTTTAGGGCCTTGTGACATCTGGGGCAAGAAAAGACTGAGGATATGACGTCGGTCATGCGCTTTTGTACCCTGACGTTCTGATGTCAGTTCTAAGCGCCTTGACCGACGTCAGCCTTATACTTTGGTATTCGGGCCGACCGAGGACAGCGGACTACCCCATATGTAAGGACTGCAGCAATGGGATCTTCGAACATCTACATTTATGGTAGGTACAAAACTGTACTTTTCTTTTGAAGAGTGTTGGCGAGGAGCTCTGCCTAATGTAGATTGGAATCTTGTTCCAAAGTATGGGAAGTCTCTGGGACAATCTCCCTCCAGCACGTCCCATTTATTGTTGTGAGGTTTAGATCCCTAGAGTGTGTGGCTCGAGGGGATAAGGTTTTCTTTGGAGCATGTCCATCAATTCTCTGTTGGATATAGCCTTGTATGTCGGGCTGAGATCACCTCTGAGTGGGTGGTATGCAACAGAGTGCAGCTGGAGTTTCTTCAGTCGAGCTGCATAGGGCATCTGAGGCCAGTGATCCTCTTGGTGAGGTACTTCTCTGGTCTTTCCAGCTGTTGCAGGTGTCTTGTAAGGTACATCCCAAATGGGACGTTGTACTCTATGATGGGTCTGATGAGCAGAGGGGCACAATGACCTCTCTTGATCTGGATGCAAACCCTTTTGTGATTAGGTGGGCCACGTAGAAGAATTTTCTAACCACTTTGGCAATGTGATTATCAAATGTGAGATTACTATCTACTTGGGTCCCCAGATCCCCTATTACGTTTTCCGTATTTAGAGGACTACCACCTATGTGGTAGCTTGTGGGTACTTCTTTTCCCCAAAGGGGATGACTATGCACTTTTTGGCATTTGGCTTGAGGCCATTATTTTGACATCAGGTATCCTTCTCAGCGAGACCCTTTTGGAGGAAGTCTGTGTCTGCCAGTGTGTCAGTTATAGCCCCTAGTTTGCAGTCGTCTGTGAACTTGGTCAGCCATAGTCCTCTTGTGCTTGCCTGTACCTCTGGGAAGTATATGCCAAACAGGAGGGGTCTTGGGTCTGAGCACTGGGGAATGCCACTTGTAACCGGTTTAGAGTCGGACCTAGCTCCTGCAACTCTCACCATGTGGGTTCTGTCCATGAGCCAGTTGGCAATCCATCTTGTGACGTAGGGGTTTATGTTCAGGCTGGTGAACTTGTCTATAATACCAGAATGTGGAATGGTGTTGAAGGCCTTTGTGAGGTCTAGGTAGGCTGTATACCACCTTTCCCTAGTCTATAGGCTTGATAAGAGTCCACCAGGTTTAGGAGGGATGATCTGCCCTTAACAAAGCTGAATTGGGTAGGGTCTCGTGTTGGGAGGTTCCCAGTGTCTCTGTTAATGAGTTCAATGATGATGCGCTCCATAGCCTTGCAGACCAAGCTAGTCAGGCTTATAGGACGATGGTTCCCAGGGTCTGTTGTGGCTCCACCTTTGAGGAGCGGAGTAACTGTTGGTGTGCCACTCTATGGGTATGTAGCCTATGGAGAGGCTGAGTTTGAACAGTGTGTTTAGGTGAGGGGTTAGTTCATCTTTGAGCTCATGTAGGACGCAGCCTGGGACACCGTCCAGTCCCATTGATGTTTTTGGCTTTGGAGAGGGCCATTTTAACCTGAATGATTTCAGGGACTCTACATTCTTCTGGTATGGTTATGGGCCCTTTTGGGGGTGAAGTTTGCACTGAACCTGTCTTCCAGGATGTTGGCGATTTATTGGTCGGTTTAGTGTATTTTGTTCCCTTCTGCACCAACTCCGAGCAGATTCTTGACATAGCTAAAGAATGCCTTGTGGTCATCTTTGGAGTCCTTGGCAATGGTTCAAAGCTTGCCTTGGATGATTTTGGGGATCGTAGTTTCTTGCTGATGCTGGTCAGGAATGTCTTCCCTTCATGGGATTTTACTGTGTTCTGTACTAGTTTCCTCCTGTTGTATAGCTTGTTTATGGCAGGAGTCCACCAGACTGGTTTCCTTTTCTTGGAGGAGTGAGAGTTGTTTTTTTCTTGGGATGGCACAATCCATGCGTTCTTGTAGGTGCCCATAGATTGCATTAGTATAGGATTTTGCAGCTTGGACAGCATTATCCTTCAACATAGGGGCTTTGAAACTTTCCACCTCTGTCTTATGTAATATGAAGTTTGCTTTTGAAAAGCTTTTCACGGTGGATGTTCTTAGTGTTTCACTGTTGCAGTCATTACATTTGGGTAATCTGCTGGCAGGTTGCCCTCAGTCTGCCTGAATTCCAAAGTCTTGGGTCTTGCATCAGTTGCTCTCCTCTTCCATGATGTCAGGTCGTCAAGGGTATAAAACATGCAGCAGACTCCATTTTTTTCAGTCTTTCTTGCCATGCTGTGCCCAAAGCAGAAGCATTTAGCAAGTGCCGGTCGGCTGACTACTGAAATATTCGAGGAGAAAGGCAGTCTAGATCCAAAACAGACGAAGCTTCTCCTAAGCCAGTTGCCAGTACTCCAGTGAGGTGCCTTCGCAGCCCCTGATACCAGATACCTTAGAGTCGCAGGCCTCTACCGACACACATGTGGAGTCTGGCATGCCGCAAGATACTAAAGGTATTGGACCGGATGCAACTTCCTCTGATGGGTCCGGAGCTGCTGAGCAGGCACCGGCTTCTGAGGGTGTATTCAGACCTCAACATTTGTACATCAAACCGAAAGCTGCAAAGGCAACTTCTAAAACTAAAAAAACAATGCTTGAGTCATGTGCACAGGCCTCTATGCCTAAAAAACAGATTATCAAAATGGCTGAAGACCTTATTACCTTGATCAGGGGAACCCATCCACCTCCAGACAAGAGGCCTAGGCACGACACTGATTATGAATCTTCAGATCAGGTTTCCATTTCTTCTGATTCCTCTTCTGATGAGGAATTATCTATTCCTCCGTATGAGGATTCTGATGCTGAGGAATCTATTTCATCTGCATCTCCTCCTGAGGATTATTAATTTGGAGAAACCTTGCATACTTTGAGGGAACATTTTCACTGGGAGAGTCCAGGCTTCTCAGCATCAAAAAAAGAGGCTCAAGGATTTCCTTCTCCCTCAGCACAAGCCTTTAGCCATTCCCCCTGTTTTAGAGATTGTGGATGATGTGTTTTAGGAGTCTAGCTTGACCCCTGACTCTCTACCTCCGGCTCCCAGTATGCCTGACCGATATTATAGGGTCCTTGACTCTCAAATTCTTATTCAGAAACCCTGCTGCTGATCCTGAAACTATTTCACATGGTCCAAAGGGAGTTGAGGCCTCAGCAGCAAAAAATCCTACCCCCTCTGACAGGGATTGAAGGGCACTGGACAGATGGGGGGGGGGAAATGTTTATACATCTGCAACCTTTGCAATCAGGGCCTTAAACTGTCAATTTCGTATGCTTAAGTACCAACAGCATGTTATGGGATTGCTGAAACAGAAAATGATTTCAGAATGTGCAGAAAATAAAGAATTGCAGGAGTTATTGCATGCAGCTGAACAAGTTGGAAAGCATACTTTGCAATGTGGATTTGATTCTTTGGAGGCCTCCTGCAGGGCTACAGTTACTGGATCTGTGATTAGGAAGCATGCCTGGTTAAAGGAACAGAATTTGCCTGATCACGTTAAAGCTAAATTGCTAGATGCACCTTTACAGCTGATTCTCTGTTTGGTATTAAGGCAGAAGAGGTTTTAAAGAAAATGGAAGACAAAGCTAAGTCTATGCAAACTGTTAAAGACTTCTTACAAGTGCAGCCACCAAGATTCAGTAGACACTGGCCTACAAAAAAAATTGGTCCTTTCCTGTGTCAGAGCTCAAAGGGGCAAATCCAGATGCCCTAAGGGTTCCAGATGCCAGATTCATACAGGTCAAAGCAATGGGGCGCATCCACCTCCAAATCTGGAGGGGAGAAAGCACAACCCTACAGAAAACAATCCCAATGACTTCCCTCTGTCTGCACCAAGCACTTATGGCAGCACCCATAGGGGAAAATTAGCACTTTTTGCTCAAAATTGGCAGTTAACCCAGGACAAGTGGGTACTAAACATCGTATCACAGGGATACAGATTCCATTTCCACACTCTGCCAATGGCAAATGGTTGGCCAGATCTGCCAAAAAATCAATGGGCAGAGGCACAGAAACAGGTTATGTCCCTCATGGATAATGAGGGCCATTCAGACAGTACCAGAACAGGAAAAAGGACAAGGTTTTTACTCGACTGTTCTTGGTACCCAGAAAGGACAAGGCCTGGCGGCCAATACTGGATTTATCGATTCTGAACACATACCCGGACATTCCAAAAGTCAAAATGCTGACACTGCAGCAGCTTCTGCCCATGCTGGGCAAGAATGCTTGGCTGGTGACTTTAGACCTAAAAGTGGCATTACTGCATGTCCCAATGAGACAGTCTGGCAGAAGATACCTCCGATTCAAGGCTGGCTTAATGCATTACCAATTCTCTGCACTGCCCTTTGGTTAGCTACTGCGCCCAGGGTCTTTACAGAGTGCCTGGCACCAGTAATTGCATTTTGCAGACAAAAGCATACAAATATATCCTTACTTGGACGACTGTCTCATTCAAGCAGAGAACAATGACACTCCACTTCGACACCTGGCGTTTGTGAAAAGGTTTCTAACATGCCTAGGGTACACTAAATGAAAAATCACAACTGGTACCCTCTCAAAAGATAACATTCCTGGGTGCAAGCTTCAAGCTTGAATACAACTGCCCAGATGGCTTACCTCACGCCAGACAAAGGCAACTGACTATTTGCTTCAAACTGATGGCAACAAAAACCCAGTCTTCTGCAAGACAAATTCTGCAGGCTCTGGGCTTCATGGCATCCTACTAATTCCATATGCAAGATTGCATATGAGGAAACTTCAATGGTACCGAAAAAGTTTATGGAGTCAACATTCACACAGTCTGGAAACAATGAGTCTTCTCATTCCCTGCCTGCAACAGGAGTTTCTATGGTGGGCAGAGGCCGGTCACGAAAACATGGGATGGCCCTTCACTCTGCCAGCCAAACATTAACAGACTCATCAGACTATGCCTGGGGGGCACACATGGCAGGAAGATGCATTCAGGGCATATGGGCACCAAGACAAATGCATCTACATATCAACCAGAAGGACTTAATTCATCCATGACAACTGCTGATAAAGATGGACAACACCACTGTCGTGGTATATAAACAAGCAAGGGGGCACACTCATACCCCCTTTGCAGATTAGCCATGGCACTGTGGGACATGGCTTTGACCTACCAAATAAAACTTCAAGCTAAATTCCTGCCAGGAAAACAGAACACTGGCAGACAATTTAAGCAGAAACCTTATGGATCCTCATGAGTGGAACTAAATCCACAAGTCTTCAGCATGATAACAGAGAAATGGGGGAGCCCAGACATGGATCTATTTGCCTCTCCTCAAAATTATCAATTGAAAAGATTCTGCACAAGGACTTATCACAGACAAGCATGGAAATTGGACGCCCTATCCTTCAGTTGGAATCAGTTTACGCCTTTCCTCCTCTGCCTCTTATACCCAAGGTCCTCCTAAAAGTCAGACGAGAAGCCAAAGATGATATTAATTGCAGCGAACTGGCCCAGCCAATACTGGTATCCAATCCTAAGGAACTTGTCTCAATACCCAGCTTGGACCTTGCCTTGGACCATAACTACTGTCCCAGCAAAACCAATCAGATCATGCACAATCAACTACAGACTCTGTACCTGGCAGCATGGCTAAGCATGTAACCTTACAAACGACACCTCAGTAAAGCTGCGATGGATGTCATTTTGGAAGCCAGAAGGCCTAGTACTAGAAAATGTTATGCTGACAAATGGAAGAGATTCTGTGCTTGGAATAGAGCACAAGGAACAGATGCAGCAGAACCACATATTCCTCGGATATTACATTACTTAACTGAGATGCTTGACAAAGGCCTATCTTTCTCAATCAAAATCCATGCCTCTGCCATTTCGGCTCATTACAATACTGAGCCACCACTCCTTTTTTTTTTTTTTTTTATTCCTCTCATCCTTTGCTAAAGCAGTATCTTGGAGGAGCCAAAATTTAAGGCCTCCTAGAAGATTACCATTACCTGCATGGGACCTCAAGTATGTGTTGGAAAAGCTCACTCTGCCTCCATTTGAACCAGCTGCTACCGCTGATATGAAGTTTATCATGGAAGATGGCTCTGTTACTAGCAGTTACTGCTGCAAGAAGAGTTTCAGAGCTACAGGCCCTCATGGCTGTAGAGCCTTTCATCATATTTTACCCAGACAGGGTGTCTGAGAACAAGTCCTACTTTTATGCCCAAGGTGAATTCCAGTGTGACTCTTAACCAAACAATTCATCTGTCAACTTTTTATCCAAATCCACAGAACAAAGGGGAGAGAATTCTGCATTCCTTGGATGTACACAGACAGCTAAGATTCTACTTGAGCAGGACTAAAGCTACAAGAAAAACTGAGCAATTACTAGCCTCATATGCTGCAGATCAGAAGGAAAGGCCATTTCAAAGCAGACAATTTCAAAGTGGATAAGCCACTGCATCAGTGTCTGCTACTTACACCACAGTAAACCTGTGCCCAAGGGCATTAGGTCTCATTCCACCAGAGCTGCAGCTACTTCAGCAGCCTTTCTCAGAGGAGTACCAACCAGACATTCTAGAGGCTGCTACTTGGAGTTCTGTTCACACTTTTACAAAGCACTACCATTTGTCTCTCTACTCTAGGTCCAGGGCAGGCTTTGCCACTGCAGTGCTGCAGGGCCTTGTAGCCGCACCTAATGCTGTTTAGTTCCAGCCTCCCAACCATAACTTTGGGATTCTACCCAAATGTAGTGACTGCAACAGTGAAACACTAAGAACATAGTACAGTTGTGTACACTTAACATAAATGTAGATGTTCAAGTGTATTCACTGTTGCAGTCCAGGTTACCCTCCCACCATCCATATTTTTACCTTTTTGGGGGCACCTGACATCGGGGGCAAGAAAAACTAAAGAAAATTGCGTCTGCTGCGTGTTTTATACCCCTGATGTCTTGGAAGAGAAGCAACCGACGCAGGACCAAAGACTTTGGAATTCAGGCCGACTGAGGGCAACCTGCCAGCAGATTACCCAAATGTAATGACTGCAACAGTGATTACACTTAACATCTACATTTATGGTAAGTGTACACAACTGTACTTTTCCTTGTCTGGGGGTGGGGGCGGAGTGTGGATATCCAAAGTGATTTGTTTATGGTCAGATATAACCAACTAGGGTTGACTGGTGTGGAACATTGGTTGCCCATGTTGATGATCAGGTTCAATGTTACCTCTGGTGAGTGTTGACCAGTTGAACCAGGGCGTTTGAGTTTATAAAAGTCAAGGAAATGTTGGGAAGGGGAGTTGGTACTTGAGTAGTTCTCCCAGTTAATGTTTGGGTAATTGAAATCGCCCAATATTAGGGTGTTTGGTAGGACCTTTGTTTCCCAGTGTTTCCAGAAACGCGGAATGGGGGTCCTGAGACATGGTGGGTGATCTGTAGCAAGCTACAATTTGAATTGCAATTTTGCCCGTTGTTAGTTGCACATGGATGATCTCTGGAGCATCGTGCTGTTCCACTAACCTGGAGTTGTGGGTATCCTTTATGAATATGGATAACACCCCTGCCTTTTGTATTTCGGTTTGTGTTCTATGGCTGAAATGTATGGTATGAGTTGTAGCCAGGTAGTGCTGGGGTGCTCTCTGGAGCCTTAAACCAGGATGTTCTTCATCTCACATTGCTGCAGTCCTTACATATGGGTAGTCCGCTGTCCTCGGTCGGCCCGAATACCAAAGTATTAGGCTGACGTCGGTCAAGGCGCTTAAAACTGACATCAGGACGTCAGGGTACAAAAGCGCATGACCGACGTCATATCCTCAGTCTTTTTTGCCGCATGGTCCGATGCAGAAGCAGCGTTGCAAGTGCCGTTCGGCGTTCTGAAATTTTTCGAGTTCGGAGTTTCAGACCGAATCCAAGTTGGCTAAGTACCCCGTTGGGGATTATTTTGGTTTTTTCTTGCCTCAGTGTAGTACCGGATGTCAGAAAAAGTGAATAATTGTATTTCTTGTGGGAAGCAGATACCGCATAGGGATTATCATTCTTTGTGCATTCCTTGTTTGGGGCCTGAGCACGACGTAGTCGGGTGTCGCTTTTGTGCTAGGTTCAATAAGCGCACTATTAGCGAAGGTTAGATTGTGCTAGGCTGGTCTTGATGGCGGTGCAATTATAATATGCCGTCGGATTCTCCGGCCGCTTCCAAAGAAGCAAAGACAAAACAGTTAAACCCAGGCAAGATGAGTCGTCCGTTCCAGACGCCGGTTCTTTAGAGGCTTCAGTGGAACCGGTGGGTCCGACGGAGACTTCTTTAGAGTCTCAGGGGGAGACTTTAATTTTGCAGGATGTGGCCTCTCTTGAGGCAGGGCAGGCTGAAGGGGCTTCTCAGGTTACTGTACTCCCCTCCCTTCCCAGGGTGGGTTAGGCCCTCTCCTTCTGTTTCCAAGGCTTCTCCCAGGGGCAGGCCAGGTTTAGCATCTGTTGGTGTCACTCCTAGTTTAGCAGGGTCTGTGCCTAAGAAGCACATGCTTAAAATGGCAGAAGATTTGATTACTCTGATTAGAGGTTCTTTGCCCCCTCCTGATAAGAGGCCTAGGGTGGAGCCGGAGTTGGGAAGTTTTGAACAGGCTTCAGATGTTTCAGAGTCTTGCTGAAGACTTGCAGGAGTACTCTCCTTATTCTGATTCTGATGCAGAAGATTCCACTCCTTCTGCTTCTCCTCCAGAGGATTTTTCTTTTTCAGAGACTCTTCACTCTATGAGGGAGCATTTTAAGTGGGAAGGTCAAGACTTCTCTGATTCCCAGAAAAGGCTTAGGGAATTTTTGCTTTTACCTCAACATAGGCCCTTAGCTATACCACCTGTTCTGGATGTTGTGCAGGATGTGTTTTCAGAGGCTTCGCTTAATCCTGATTCTCTGCCTCCTGCGCCTGTTAAACCAGATAGGTATTACAGGGTGCCTGAGGCTCATAAATACCTTTATAAGAGTCCTAGGGCGGACCCAGAAAGTATTAGTCAGGGACCCAAGGGTGTCAAGGCCTCTGTTGTAAAAAATCCCGTTCCTCTAGATAAAGAGGCCAGAGCTTTGGATAGATGGGGAAAGAAGGTCTATACTTCTTCTACCTTAGCAATGAGGGCTTTGAATTTCCAGTTTCATATGTTGAAATATCAAAACTTTCTTCTTTCTCAATTGAAATCTAAGGTGGATGCTCTGGCAGAAGGCATTGAGTGTAAAGAATTACAAGATTTGGTGCATGTCTCTGAGCAGGTTGGTAAGCATTCTTTACAATGTGGTTTTGATGCTGTGCAGGCCTCGTCTAGGGTGGCTGCCACTGGTTCAGTTCTTCGCAGGCATGCCTGGCTGAAGGATCAGAATTTTTCTGACCATGTTAAAACAAGGATTTTGGATGCTCCTTTGCAGTCTGAAGTGTTGTTTGGTCCACCTGTGGAATCAGTCTTGAAGAAAATGGAGGACAAGGCTAAGTCTATGCAGACTGTTAAGGATTTTTTGCAAGTTCAGCCTCCAAAGTTTAGTAGGAATTGGCCTGCTAAGGGGTGGACGTATCCTTCTTATGATTCTCAGTCTAGGGGTAGATCTAGACGTGGTAGGGGCAGAGCACAGAGTTCCTTCAGACCTAGAACTGGGAGTTCACCTGCACAATCTTAGAGTGAGGGTAGGGGCCAGTCCTTTCGTAAACAGGCCCAATGACCTACTTTTTTGGCTGCCAGATCCCTCTTGCCTGGCAGCACCTTTGGGAGGACGGTTGGCACTTTTCAAGGAAAATTGGATTTTAATTACCCAAGACAAATGGGTACTGGATATCATACACAGAGGTTACAAGTTTTATTTCCATACCTTGCCTCCTTTCAAAGGCATGCCAGACGTTCCTCCTCAGCAAAGACTAGAGGCTCACAACCAAATTTCTCTTCTACTTCAAATAGGAGCTATACAACCGGTCCCTCTGCCAGAAGTGGGCCTAGGATTTTATTCTCGCCTGTTTCTAGTACCAAAGAAAGGGGACACGTGGAGACCCATTTTGGACTCATCTATCCTCAACACATATCTGGACATTCCGAAGTTCAAAATGTTGACGTTACAGCAGCTTTTACCTCTGCTGGGCAAAGATCACTGGATGGTGACTCTGGATCTCAAGGAGGCTTACCTTCATGTTCCTATCAGGCCCAGTTGCAGGAAGTATCTGCGTTTTCGGGGTGGGACTTTTTATTATCAGTTCTCTGCATTGCCCTTTGGCTTATCTACTGCACCCGGAGTGTTCACGAAGGTTCTGGCTCCAGTGGTAGCTTTCTTCAGGCTAAGAGGAATACAAATCTATCCTTATTTGGACGATTGCCTGATTCTGGCTCAAGGAAAGGTCGAACTTCATCATTTACAGTATGTGATGGCAGTGTTAAGATGCCTAGGGTATTCTGTGAACGAAATAAAGTCCAGTCTAGTACCCTCTCAGGACATGTGCTTTCTGGGTGTGACTGAATACAGCATCCCAGATGGCCTTTTTGACCCCGGACAAACAAAAGAATCTTTCTCTTTATTTCCATCAATTATCTCGTCAGTCCAGGCTGACTGCAAGGACAGTCCTTCAAGCCTTGGGGTTCATGGCATCTTGTATTCTGGTACTTCCCAATGCCAAACTGCATATGAGGAAGCTACAATGGTATCTCAAAAATGTATGGATGCAACACAGCCAAGATTTGGACACTGTCATTCAGATAATACCTTGCATTCAAAAGGAATTTTTGTGGTGGGCTCAGGAATGTCACCTAAACAAGGGACTCTCTGTGACCCGACCAGAGGCGAGTCAGATTCTAACGACAGATGCCTCAGACAAAGCTTGGGGAGCTCATCTAAATGGAAAATGGGTACAAGACACGTGGCCTGCCAGACTTCAACATTTACATATCAACTTGAAGGAGATGTTAGCAGTCCAATTTGCACTGATAGCTTTCAAGGATTTACTTCTTCCAGGGCAGGTGTTGATTCAAACAGACAACACCACTGTCATGTGGTACATCAACAAGCAAGGGGGGACACATTCATATCCTCTATGCAGACAAGCAATGATTTTGTGGGAGACTGCTCTCAGGTTGCAGCTAAATCTTCAGGCAAGGTTTCTGCCAGGAGCACAGAACTCCTTAGCAGATGTGATGAGCAGACAAATTATGGATCCCCACGAGTGGAAATTGGATCCTCATGTATTTCAAAAATTGACAGTGTTATGGGGAACTCCAGACATAGATCTGTTCGCTTCTCCACTAAATTACCAGCTGCCAAAGTTTTGCACGAAAAGGTTTCATCCCACAGCTTGGAAAGTGGATGCTCTCTCATTCAATTGGAGCAATCTTCACGTGTATGCCTTTCCACCACTGCCTCTCCTCCCAAAGGTACTCCTGAAGGTCAGACAGGACAAGCCAACCATGATTTTAATAGCTCCGGATTGGCCTCTACAGCACTGGTACCCATTACTGAGAAGTCTGGTACGGGAGCCTCCATGGCCTTTGCCTTCGATTCCACACCTGCTGTCTCAGGAGAACAGTCATTTACTCAATGTCAAACTTCACTCTCTACATCTAACAGCCTGGCATATTCTGTTTTAAACCCTGGAGGGTCTCAGCTTCCACAACAAGTTTTGAATGTTATTTTGGAGGCCAGAAGGCCTAGTACAAGGAAAGTTTACGCAGATAAGTGGAGGAGATTTTTAATTTGGAGTACGGCAAAGGACTTTGATGTTTCTAAACCTAACTTAAGTGTTGCTCTTCAATACCTTACTGAGTTATTGGACAAAGGTTTGTCCTTCTCTATAAAGGTTCATGCGGCAGCATTTTTTGCTCACTATGACTGTGACCCACCATTATTTTCTCATCCTTTGTTTAAGCAATTCCTTAGAGGGGCAAAGAATATAAGACCCCCACGTAGAGCTCCTACTCCTGCTTGGGATCTCAATTTTGTGTTGGAGAAACTCACTCTACAACCTTTTGAGCCTGCAGCGACTGCCGAGTTGAAATATTTATCATGGAAGACTGCTTTTTTGTTGGCCATTACATCTGCGAGAAGGGTTTCTGAATTACAGGCCCTTATGGCGGTTGAGCCTTTCTTAATTTTCCACAAGGATAGGGTGTCTTTGCGTACTAACCCTTCCTTTATGCCTAAAGTGGTTTCTAGTGTGGCTTTAAACCAAACTATTCATTTGCCTACTTTTATGCAAACCCCAAAATAAAGGGGAGAAGATTTTGCACACTTTGGATATACACAGACAGTTGCGATATTATTTGAACAGAACTAAAGGGTTCAGGCAGTCTCAGCAGTTGTTTGTTTCATTTGCTTTGTGTTCTCAGGGCAAACCTGTTTCAAAACAAACTATTTCTAAGTGGATTGGTTTTTGTATTGCTTTCTGTTATTCCCATCATGGTAAGGAGATTCCATCCGGGATTAGGCCTCATTCCACTAGGGCTACTGCCACTTCTACAGCTTTTTTAAGGGGTGTGGCTACTAAGGATATTTTGGAGGCAGCTACTTGGAGTTCAGTGCATACTTTCTCTAAGCATTACCACCTTCCACTTTACTCTAAATCTAGGGCTGGATTTGCCACTGCAATTTTACAGGGCATTTTGGCAGCTCCTAATGCTGTATAGTTTTGCCATCCTCCCTTACCTCTGCTTTGGGATTCTACCCATATGTAAGGACTGCAGCAATGCGAGATGAAGAACATAGTACAGTTTTGTACCTACCATAAATGTAGATGTTCGAAGATCCACATTGCTGCAGTCCAATTTACCCTCCCTCCTTCCCCTCTGTAGTTAGAGGTGGTTGTGTGGTTTGGGTTGCAAATATTGTAAATATTGTAAATATGGTTAGTGCAGGGGTGGTTGGTTGTTTTTTGCTGTTTTTTGGTTTTGCCCTTTCTTTTTAGGGCCTTCTGACATCTGGGGCAAGAAAAGACTGAGGATATGACGTCGGTCATGCGCTTTTGTACCCTGACGTCCTGATGTCAGTTTTAAGCGCCTTGACCGACGTCAGCCTAATACTTTGGTATTCGGGCCGACCGAGGACAGCGGACTACCCATATGTAAGGACTGCAGCAATGTGGATCTTCGAACATCTACATTTATGGTAGGTACAAAACTGTACTTTTCTGTTACTGCACATATGTCTATTTTCTCCATACAGAGGAGTGCCTCGAGTGCATGCATTTTGAGGTTTAGACTTATGGCATTTAGTAGCATTACCCTCAGTTTTTTGATACTCGTGCTATTTACGGCGGGTTTCTTTTGAGCCTTGCCTAAAAAAGGCACTATGGGGGTGGCAAGAGCCTTGGCCAGTATTCGAAAGCCAATGGGTGACAGGTGCAAGCCATCTATAGTGAAGCAGCATGGCTTGTCGAGCATGTCATCCCAGGTGGACAGACACTGGATCCCCTTTGACACCAGAAACTTGGCCAATTGTTGAAATTGAGAATTTTTTCTTTATACCGTGGTATCATTCTTGGTGAGGGCAGGATTCTACTCAAGGTCAGGGTCATACCGGCCTGGATTACGTGATCAGAGAGCTCTTCCATGTCTCCATTTAGTCCAGGTGGTATGGCTCAAGTCATTCATATAAACATGGGCAATGACAGTCATATTTGTACTTGTTCTGGAGTGACCCGAGTGCTTGTGTTGTGTGGCAGATCCTGGCACCCGACAGGCATCTAACAGTAACTTTCTCCTTATTCAGCCTAGTGAGTGGGATGTCTGAGTGCCTGCTTGGAGTCCCCTATTGCTAGTATGTTATTTTGCCTTAAGGGCTGGGATTGCATGGCACACTAGTTTTGTGAAGTATGTGTTTCATGGTTTGTGTTTGGGGTGGAGGTTGCTTGGATGTTTGCTTTGGAGGTTTCTGTTGGTTTTGCAGATTTTTATTTAGAGCCTCTGAGTATGTTTTCATGTATTTGTGTTTTTTGCCGGTGCTGGTTTAGTGGGTCTGTGTGAGACTGGTGGTGTGATGCAATTGTTTCCCTTCTCCTCTTGACTGATCCAGTCTTGTGTTGAGAGAGCTTGGCCTCCAGTTTGGCTGTATAATTGCATCTCTCGCATGTATTAGTGTTTGGTGGTAGGAGAGGGTTGTCTGTGTACATGAGGCAGTTGTAACATAGCCTCAAAATGCCCAGATTCACCAGTTGGACTGGAGAGAGCACCTGAAACTGCCCTTTGGACATGCTTGAATAGGTACAGTGAACTGTTTTACTGGATGGCTGGTTAGGTCGAATAGAGAGCCTTGTCTTTCTGTACAGTACAGGAGGGTCTCATGCTAGGGTTTATAAGTGCTCGCTATAGGTTTTGAGTAAGTGCCTGGCTGAGAAATGAATGGCTTGAGTGCTTAAGTTGAAAGTTTGCCTAGTTTCAAGGGAAAAATTGAAGAGGAGACTTTGTGGAGCCGGCAATAGTTTTACCCTAGCTGCCTGGCATGCAAATGCAGTATTTAAATTTGCCCAAAATGGCCAATAAATTACTAATTTCTGTGCTGAAACCACTCCTCCAGGGACAGGATGCTCAGTGTCTGTCTGTCTGTGTGTCTGTCAAATTTTTTTTCAGAAAATAAAGCAGATACGATCAAACACTTTAAATGCACAGAAAAGGATACTTATTGTTATATATTGCAGATTACCAGGGGCATTGACCAAAACTCTAAAGTAGGAAGAAACGTAAATACAGTAAAAGCAGATGAATAAAGTGCACATTTATTTATATATGTATGTATATGTGTATATATATATATATATATATATATATATATCAATAGAAAACGAACAAACTGTTTTAAGCAAGTTATCCAATTAACCAGGAAAAAAGCTCAACTGAGCCCTGTTCCCAGCAGTCTTCAATCAGACATGTTCTAACTGCACGCTCCTCCTACTAGAGTGCAATGGAACCTTCTCCAAAAAAAGATGGCCTGGATCAGTGCTCATGTTATACAAACAAAGCTAGTTTCAGCAGGCCTGAATCTGGTTTATGCTACACCAACAAGGCGCACCAGTTTCAGAAAGAAACAGTTCAAATAAGCAGGCACAATAAGCCTGTGACCAGAAATTTTCTGCTCAGAAGGGCAGAATCCAGCCTTTCCTCCCACAAGAGTGCAGACCCACAAACCCTTTTAATGTAGAATAACTGGCCTGAAGCCCAAGTGCTTAAGCCGGAACTAATACACTTTTAGAATAGCAGACACTGGGCCTTCAGTCGGCAATTCCCAGCTTGGAAAGATGCAAGCTACCTGTCCTGCCACAACAGTGCAGACCACAAACCTTTATGTAAAACAACCTGTATGAAGCCCAAGTGCTTAAACCAAAAGACTTAGAATAACAGTTACAATTTAATCGGGCTACTACCAAGCAGTAATAAATGCAGCAGAAGAAATAAAATTGAGTACTTTTAAGAAAAGCAAAATAAAGTAGGAGGAAACACAAAAACTGTAAAAGCAGATGAATAAAGTGCAATTTTTAAAAAAAAAAATGCAAGGAGAGAGGAAGGAAGAACCTAAGTGGGGTTGGCCTTCTCAAATCTTCTCTCTCTATTAGAGTGGAACACTAGACTCCGAATATGATCTCGCTGTACTTTAAGTGAGCAAATGAGATGGACCCAGGAAGAGTGTTCTAATACAGACTTACAGGAGGGGCGGGCAATTCCAGAGCCACCAACACTAATACAAACACAAGAACAGGGAGGGTGGGTGTGGAACTAACTGCAGAGAGAGACAGCACACTGTTCAATGAAACACACAATTGGGAAACAGAAAAAAATGAAAATACAGTACTTTTAAAAACTGAAAGTTTGTACTTATCAGAAGACTGGTCCTAAAAGGAAGACTTCATCCTTTTCCTCTAAAGAATCCCCTTCAAAAATGCTGAGGCTCTCTGCAAATCCCTGGATCCCAGCCCACTGTCTTAGTCTTTGGATCCAGGCTCTTCTGATCATTCTGTTCGATCTGAGGCCTCGGCAACTCGGAGATGCTCTGATCCGACTGGGTGCAAGCAGTCTTTCAGATATGACCTGTCTGCCAGATCAGCTACAGCACTGACTAAAGAATCAGATTCATCCAGTACTTTGAATCTAATGATTCTGTCTGATCCAGTAGTTCCCTGTCAAGGTCTGGGAGCTCGGATCCAAGGCATAGGAGTCTGTTTCCCTCCCGGGATTGCAGAATATTGACAGGTTCTCTGGCAAGGTTGGGACATTCTTCTGTATTTTCCAGAAGTTTGCTTTTCACATATATGGTTAGGATGATTACTTTCCTCAAGGCCCAAATTGCGTTGGGCTTTATCTTCGTGTTGCAGTCATTACATTTGGGTTGTCCACTTGCAATAGCCCTCAGTTGGCCTGATTAACAAAGTTTTGGGTCCTGTGTCGGTTGCTGTCTCTTCCGTGACGTCAGGTCGTCAGGGATATAAAACATGCAGCAGTCATTACATCAGTCTTTCTTGCCATGCGGTGCCTGAAGCAGTTCGCGTGCCGGTCGGCAGACTCCTGAAATTTTCATTTTCGAGTTTCAGAACCGAAGTCTTCAACTAAAAGCTTGAGTACCCCATTGGGGAAGCTTTTTCTTGCTCTAAACAGATGTCAGTAAAAGTAAGTAATTGCATTTCTTGTGGAAAGCAAATACCTCAAAGATTTTCATTCGTACTGTATTCCTTGCCTAGGCCCTGACCACAACCTACATCGCTGTTGGTTTTGTGCCTTATTTAAACCACAAACTATCCTTCTGTATACTTGCTGTTCTAAATGTTTTGGTGCTCGGTTCAATTATCCTGATATGTCTTCAGTAAGCCATCCGACTACCGACATTCCGAAAAAAATGCAAAGATAAGAGAGACAGGCCGCCCAGTTCACTGGTACTCAGTGAGGTGCTTTCGCAGCCCCTGATGCCCTTCAGGTTTGCAGGCCTTTACTGAGACCCATTCAGAGTCCGGTATGCCGTGAGATGCTTCAGCTGTGGAACCTGTTGATGTCACTACCTTGTATGAGTCCAGAGCCGCTGTGCAGGCACCTGCTTCTGAGGGTGTATTCAGGCCTACTGACTTGCATATTAAACCAGTGCCATCTTCTTCTTCAAGGCCTAAAACTTGAACCATGCCTAGAAAACTGATGCCCAGACCGCAAGGTCAGGCCTCTATGCCTAAAGAACAAATAAGAATGACTGAAGACCTTATTACTTTTAATCAGGGGAAGCCAACCTCCCCCTTTGAGACCTAGGACTGAATTTGCTTTTGATACTTCTGACCAGGATTCTGAAATTTGTTTCCTCTGACCAGGATTTACCCTTTTCTACCTAGGATTCTGATGCTGAGGACTCTATTCCATCTGCTCCCCCCCCCTCCCCCGAGGATTTCTTGCATACTGTGAGGGAGCTTTTTCGTTGGAAAAGTCAGGATTTCTGATTCTAAAAAGAGGCTTGGGGATTTTTTACTCCTGCCCCAGCACAGGCCTTTAGCTCTACCTCCTGTACTGGACATTATTGATGCTTTTTCAGAATCTAGCATGGCCCCTGACTCTCTTCCTCCTGCTTCCAGAAAACCTGATAGATATTGCAGGGTTCCTGACTCTCAAGTTCTTTTTCAAAAATCCTACTGCAGATCCTGAAACAATTTCACAGGGACCCAAGGGCATTAAAGCTACTACTTCCAAAAATCCTACCCCTTCAGATAGAAACTCCAGGGCGCTGGATAGATGGGGAAGAAGGTATGCACTTCTGTAACTTTGGCCATTAGGGCCTTGAATTGCCAGTTTCATATGTTAAAGTATCAGATGCATATTATTGGATTGCTTAAACAGAAAATTGTTGACTCCTGATTGTGCTGAAAATAAGGATTTCCAGGATTTTATGCATTTTGCTGAAAAAGTTGGTAAACCTACATTGCAATGTGGTTTTGATTCACTAGCAGCATCTTACAGGGCTGCGGTAACTGGGTCTGTACTTAGAAGGCATGCTTGGCTTAAGGAGAAGTCCTTGCCAGATCATGTTAAAGTGAAATTACTGGATGCTCCCTTAAATCAGGGCCACCTGTTTGGCAACAAGGCAGAAGAAGTTCTTAAAAAGATGGAGGAAAAAGCTAAATCTATGCAAATTGTTAAGACTTTCTACAAGTACAACCTCCAAGATTTAGTAGGCATTGGTCTTCTAAAAATTGGTCCTTTCCTGCCTCTTCCAGACCTTCTCTGTCCAAACCCAAATCCAGCAGAGCACCCAGGCTTCAGTCCCAGGGGACGCACAGGACTAAGCAGTGGGGGGCCTCTACTTCCAAATTTGGGAGTAATAAAACTCCCCGACTTCTTTTTAAAACTTCCAAGCACTTCTCAACTGACTGCCCCTTTGGGGGGAAAGATTGCACTTCATGTAAAGAACTGGGGACTCGTTACCCAGGACAAATGGTTTTGAATAGTGTCCCCAAGGATACAGATTTCACTTCCACACGCCAGCAACTCCAAGCGGTTGGCCAGATCTACCTCAAATCAGTGGGCAGAGGCCCAAAAGTATGTACTCTGTCCCTTAAGCAAAGGGGCTATTCAATTGGTACCAGGAGAGAAAAAGGGACAAGGTTTCTACTCTAGATTTTTCCTGGTACCCAGAAAAGACAATTCATGGTGTCCTATCCTGGACCTGCCTACTCTAAACACCTTTTTTGGTGATTCCAAAATTCAAGATGCTGACTCTTCTCCAGTTGCTTCCTATGCTAAGCAAAGATGCCTGGTTGGCAACACTAAATTTTAAAGGAAGCATACCTGCACATCCCAATCAGGGAATCTTGCAGAAGATACCTACGCTTCAAAGCAGGCTACACGCACTATCAGTTCTCTGCACTGCCCTTTGGCTCATCTACTACACCCAGGGTATTCACAAAGTGCCTAGCTCCAGTCATTACATTTTGCAGGCAAAGAAATATTCAAATATACGCAATACCTGGGCGATTGTCTAATTCAGGCAGAAAACCAGGGCATACTTTTGAATCATCTGGCTTTTGTGCAGAGGGTGCTAACTTGTTTGGGATACACCATAAACGAAAAGAAATCACACCTGGTACCCTGTCAGCAAATTATATTCATGGGAGCAAGCTTGAATGCAACTTCCCAGATGGCTTTCCTCACGCCAGAGAAAGTTCACTTGACAACCTACTTCAAACAAGTGGTCACAAAAACCCTGCTATCTGCAAGGTAAATATTACAAGCCTTGGGGTTCATGACCTCCTGCATTCTTCTAATTCCATATGCAAGGCTGCATATGAGGAAACTATAATGGTGTCAACATTCTCAGGATATAGAAGCAATAATTCCTGTCGTTCCTGGTCTACGCCTGGAGTCCCTTTGGTGGGCAGAGGCCTGCCACCAAAACAAGGGACTACCATTCACACTGCCACCTGCCGCCCAAACCCTAACAGATGCATCAGACTGTACATGGGGGGGGGGGGTGGCGCACCTAGCAGGGAAGTGCATTTAGGGCAAATGGGACACAATTCAAATGCACCTTCACATCAATCATAAATGTTAGCTGTACAGAATGCTCTGACAGCCTTCAAGGACCACATTTCTTCCAAGACAATTAATGGTAAAGTCGGACAACACCACTGTTATGTGGTACATAAGCAGGGGGGTACACATTCTTACCACCTCTGCAGACTAGCCATGGCATTGTGGAACACAGCCTTGAGCTACCAAGTACATCTACAAGCTCAATTCCTGCCAGGAAAACTAAATACACTGGCTGATGGACTAAGCAGAACCCTCATGGACCCACATGAGTGGAAACTGGAACAAAGGATTTTCAACATGTTGACAAGCAAATTGCGGAGCCCAGATATAGACCTGTTTGCCTCCCCAGAACTATCCACTGGAAAAAATTTGTGCAAGGACTCCCCACAGACAAGCTTGGAAAGTGGATGCTCTGTCCTTCAGCTGGAAAAACCTATCAGTTTATGCCTTTCCTCCTCTGCCTTTGCTCTCCAAAGTGCTCCAAAGTGCTACTAAAGATCAAACAAGACAAACCAAGGATGATTTTGATTGTACCAGCCTGGCCACGCCAACACTGGTGCTCCCTCCTGCGCAGTGTCACTGTTGGCCCCATGGCACCTGCCTCAGACTCCTACCCTGCTTTTTCAGCAGGAGAACCAGATTCTGCACCCTCAGCTTCAAACACTGAACCTAGCAGCCTGGCTAATTACCTAAGCTCTCATTTACCATCCCTCAGTAAACCAGTGATGGATGTCATTTTAGAAGCAAGGAGGCTTAGTACTAGAAAATCTTGTGCTGAAAAATGGAAAAGATTCTGTGCCTGGAACCAATCTCAAGGGATGAGCACAGCAGTGCCCAATTTACCTCAAATTTTACAATACTTAACTGAGATGCCTCACAAGGGCCTGTCTTTTTCCTCAGTAAAAATTCACGCATCAGCAATTTCAGCTCATTATAACACAGAACCTTCCCTCTTTTCTCTTCCACTGCTCAAGCAGTTCCTCAGAGGGGCCAAAAATTTAAGACTACCCAGGAGAGCTCCAACTCCAGCCTGGGACCTTATCTTTGTATTGGAGAAATTCACCCTTCCTCTTTTCGAGCCAGCTGCTACTGCAGATTTAAAATTCCTTTCTTGGAAAACAGCTTCCCTTTTAGCAGTCACTTCAGCAAGAAGGGTATCTGAATTACAGGCTCTTATGGCAGTGGAGCCTTTCATCATCTTTCATGCGGACAGGTGTCCCTCAGGACCAATCCCTCTTTCATGCCAAAGGTGGTATCCAGTGTGGCCTTTAATCAGTCCATTCATTTGCCTACCTTCTTTCCTAATCTACAGAACAAAGGGGAACAGATTGCACTCCTTAGATGTGCACAGACAACTTAGATTATACTTGGACAGGTCTAAACCTCAAAGGAAATCTGAACTGCTGGTGGCATTTGCTGCAGGGACAGAGGGGAAGGCCATTTCAAAGTGAAACCTCTCCAAATGGATAGACCATTGCATTCATTTCTGCTATAAGCACCATGGAAAACCTACCCCACAGGGGATCAGATCCCACTCAGCCAGGGCTGTATCTACCTCTGCAGCCTTTCTCAGAGGTGTAACCACGAGGGACATCCTAGAAGCTGTTACCTGGAGTTCTGTACGTACATTCACCAATCATTACCATTTGCCAATTTTCTCTAAATCCAGAGCTGGCTTTGCCACTGCAGTTTTGCAGGGCCTTATAGCTGGTCCTAATGCTATCTGAATTCCTCCTCCCATCCTTGGCTTTGGGAATCTACCGAAATGTAATGACTGCAACAGTGAAACACGAAGAACATAGTACAGTTGTGTACACTTACCATAAATGTAGATGTTAGTGTATTCACTGTCCTGGTTACCCTCCCCCCAGCCCCCTGACTTCGTTTGGCTATACCTCTTCTCTCCTTTTCAATGCTTACAAGCTTTTAAAACTTGTGTAATGACGTTGGCTACATGTTTTATTCCCCTGACAAGACATTGGCTGCATGTTTTATACCCCTGACCTGACGTCACGGAAGAAGAGACAGCAACCGACGTCAGAGCCAAGACTTTGAATCAGGCCGACCTGAGGGCAACTGCAAGTGGATAACCCAAATCTAATGACTGCAACAGTGAATACACTCCATCTACATTTATGGTAAGTGTATACAACTGTACTTTACCATCCCTGGCCCAGTTGCATAGGGGACCTTCTCAATCTGTGGGATTTCACTCTCCTCGTCCGACCCATCTGGATTTGGATCACCAGGATCAGAGCATTCCCTGTGAGAATCTGTTGTCTTTTATCACTCCCTTGCTGACACCATTAGAGTCCCTGGCGGGCTTACTTCGCTGCCCTTGGAACTTGCTATGCCCTGGACCTGCAAGGTTTGTTCTGGTTCTTGGGGGTGGGGGGGGTGGGCCTAGAGTTTTTGGGCTGCCCCCCCCCTTGGGGGCCTCCACATTGGACAGCTTGGGGCTGATATCATCTGGAGAAGTCGGTGCTCTGTTGTGGTCCCCCCCTCCTTCCTTCCTGGGCAGCTCTGGCCATGGGAGAGAAGACTAGGTCCTTGTCCAGTCCGGCCTTCAGGTGGTAGAGGACACCTTCTCCGGCTGGGCGGTTACCTCTCTGTCTCTAGGTCCTCCCCAGCGCATCTCGACTTTGGGTGGTGAGGTCACATCCTTCCAGGGTCACCCTCCTATGAGAGCCTTCAGACTAGCATTACCCTGCTCAGGGTCCCTGACTCTTCCAAGTCCTCCTCAGAGCCCACCGTGGAGGAACCTCCACAGAAAAGGATGTGCAAGATGAGGCCCTTGACTCCTCTAGAGTTCCTCACTGAGGACACTGATTTTGAGGAGAGACTGGTCCCGCACAGTTCCATCTGAGGAAGTGCCCTTTGGGGACATCCTCAAAATTCTCAGAGGTGGTTGGTCTTCCTTTACCCCTTCTTCAGAGGAATCCAAGTTTCCTGAAGGCCTTTGGGGCTGGCTCATCTTCTACCTGGATGTCCATCCGTCTCAATGTGCTCATGCAACTCCTCACCGACAGGGTGTCTGAAAGTAGCTGGATACAGTGGAACCAGTCCTCAAAAAGGCTGAATTTTAGTCCCCCCCCCCCCCCGGAACATCTTTTGGAGTAATGGTGTCCCCAACTGATGCTATTGTGGTGGCTGCAGCTACTAAGGAGGAGGTGGCCAAACAGAGCTCCACACTCCACCGCCTGGAGTGTCTCGGGCAATTGACACATTTGGAAAGTGCATGTTTGCCTCTGCTACATTACGACGGAGAGCAACCAACTACATGGCATATTTTACCCGGGTTTAAAGGGAGTTGGTGTCAGAACTCACCACTTCCTTTCAGAATTACTACCTCTGGACAGCCTCAGATTGGTCTCTCCAAAGCTATCTGCACCACTTTCCTGGCTAATGCTTCGATGAGGTTGCTGTCCAGAGCAGCGGAGGCCACCTCTAAAGTGGCTGGCTTGGGCATGGCCATTAGGCGGCATGCCTGGCTTCACCTTTGCTGGTTTGCGGAGCCTTTTAAGGCGTTTTTCACTTGCGCCCCCTTTGGGTCAACCTTGTTTGATCCCTTCATCAGAGACATTGACCTGCAGTGAGCAGGGGGAAAGACTCGGTCCATGGTGGGGATTAAGTTCTCTACTCCCCAACTATCCTTTTCCAAGTATCAGAGGGGTAGTAAGAAACTTTGGTAATGCAGGACTCGGTCCACCTTCCAGGATGCTCCACAAGAATCCTCTTCTCTTGGCTGGGGTAGGGGATTCAATGGCAGACAATTGGCTGGGGTAGGGGATTCAATGGCAGACACCACCCCAGAGGAAGAGGGGTCCGCAGAACCAGGGCTACCTGGAACCTCTGAGAAGCCCACTCAATGCTTCTGAGGCACTGCCCAGCTGTCCTGGAGACAGTCTGAGGATGACTCGCCCTTCACACACTAACTTGGACAAGTATCATCTCAGATCAGTGGGTGTTGAGATTATTTCTAGGGGTTACTTCATTATTTTTCTTCAGCCCCCTCCAATCCAAAAGTCTGTCTGACATTCCACCCCGCCAAGGAAAGTTGGCCCATCTCCAGTTCAAGACCTTCTTCTAAAAAGAGCCATCCAAGAGGTCCCAACAGTACAAGGGTCCGGAACGTACTCACTTTTTGGTACTGAAAATGACTGAGGACTTGCATCCCATTTTGGACCTCGGTGAACTGAACCTGTTAGTGAAGAGGTCTAAGTTCCAGATGGTCACTTTTCATTCCATTCTTTCTGTTCTGCACAAGGACTACTGGATATGCTCAGTGGATCTGAAGGATGCGTACTACCATATCAAAATCGACAAGACGCTACAGGAGATGCTTGCACTTCTGGTTATGGGCCAAACATTACTATTTCAGAGCCCTGCCCTTTGGACTTGCCACAGCCCCTTGGATGGTTACCAAGTGTATGGCAGTGGTGGCAGCTCCTCTCTGGCTGCAAGGATTCCAGGTCTTTCTGTACCTGCACGATTGGCTCCTCATGGCCTCCACGAGGCATCAACTTTCAATGGCCACCAATCTTTCCATCAGTCTCTTTCAGGATCTTGGCATCACGGTAAACCTTTCGAAGTCGGAACCTAGAGTTTAAGGTTCTTCTGAACAGTGTCCGAGACTGCAGCACTTCCTCTTCAGAGCTCGAATAATTTGAGACTAGGTCCATCAGTTTCTGACTCTTGGTCCCCCCCCCCCCCCCACAGCTCATTTAATCTTGCAGGTGTTAGGCTTGATGGCAGCTGCCATCCAGTTAGTGCCTCTCACCAGATATCGCATGTGGATCCTGCAGTGAACCCTGGCAGTTCAGTGGTCTGCTTTGGTTCAACCCATGGCAGTGACCATCAGGATCTCTCAGGTGTGCCGAAACTACCTTGCATGGTGGCTTCAAGCTCAGGATCTGATTCTAGGCAGACCCTTTTGTCTTCCCAGCTCAAGGCCACGGTGACCACGGACACTTCCCTGTTGGGTTGGGGGCATTTTTGGGGAAGGACAGTTCAGTGCACGCAGTCCCCCTATAGAGACCAAATTGTACGTAAACGTCCTGGAGATGAGCAGTCCTTTTAAAATTGCCAGCCTTTCAGGAGCGTCTCCCTCTTGGGACTATAGCAGTTCAAACAGACAACATAGTGGTGGTTTGGTACATCAACAAGCAAGAGGGAACACTGTCTCAACCCTTGTGCAGAGAGGCCATGAGAGTGTGGGAATGGTCAAAGTCTTCCAGATGCTTTTTTTCTTGCAATGCACAGTTCCAATGTGTTGGCCGACAAACTCAGCATTTCTATCCTGTGTCCTCACGAGTGGTCCCTGAATCTGTCAGTGGCATGTCAGATATCAGACCATTGGGGTCTACTTTGCTGAGATCTTTTGCCTCCCCAGTCGACCACAAATGCAGCAACCACTTTGCCCTGATCCTCACCCCCCCCCCACCAGGGGAGTCACCATGGGATGCTCTGGCTCATGCTTGGCTGTCGGGACTTCTATATGCTTAGCCACAGACTCCCCTCATTCCCAGAGCTTTGCAGAAAGCCCGTTGCCTGAAGACTCACTTCATCCTCATTGCCCCCTCTTGGCCTCGTCTGGCATGGTTCTCCCTGCTTTGGTCTCATCTGAAATATCCTTCCTGGATATTGGATTCCTCCCCGGATCTCATTTTCCACCCTTGGGGGCTTCCTGTTCCTGACCTCCAGTCTCTCCATCCGACTGCATGGTTCCTCGAATTCCAGTGATCCTTTCCCAGTCCAGGCTCTCTGATGGAGAATATTATCTTTGCCTCTTAGAAACCCTCTACCAAAAAGCCATATTCTAGTAAATGGAAAAGATTTTCAATTTGGGCCAGACAAATCTAGACCCCTTTTCAGCTCTTATTCCTGAAAGAGAAGCCAAGAACAGAATGTCAGGAAGTTCTGTCGAGTGTTGACTGACAGGTGTCGTGTCTAGTGGAAAAGCACTGGCAGCCATTTTTTTGTTGGAGTTTAAGTTGAAAGTGGAGAAGGGGGTTATTTTGTGATTTAGTGAGGAATTGCCAGAGTTTTGGTGCAGGTATGGGGAAGAAGTGGGTGGTACTGTGGATTTTGGTTTGTGAGGGTCTGTAGAGAGGGAGCTAATTGGTAGAGGTTGTGTAAGTTGTAGGGGGTACTTTTTTGTTATGGAGTGTGGCAGCAAGCAGTGGTAAGGCACCTGGATGAAGTAGGTTGAAAAGGAGACCCTAAGAGTAGCTTAATTCTGTGAGACTGGAACCATCTTGCTTTGAAGAGGGTGGTGTAGTAGTGTTCTGTCGGGGGAGGGGGAGTTGAAAATGAATCGGCAGATTGTTTTCAGCAGGCTGAGGCTGCAGTGGAGAGTACTTTTTTGAGGCTGTGTGGCTATGATGGGGAGTCCGTATTCAAGCTCAGCAAGGAGGCACCTTTCCCAAGGCCAGCTATAGCTGCAAAAGGCAGAGATTTTCCAGGACCAGAATAAAAGAGCATTCATCTTTCTTTGTATTTTCGAAGTGACTTGGTTAGTTAAGCTAATACGTGATATTTATTATGCACCAACCATTATTATAAAGACAGGGGAGGTCCTTTCTCAGGAATTAACTCTTGGTAAGGGAGCGAGACAAGGATGCCCATTGCCCCCTCTGTGCTATTTACGTAGCTCAGGAGTTTTGTAACATAAGGGTACAGATTGGGGGAGAAAATGGAGAAGATTGCATTATTTGCTGACTGTAGTACTGTATATTACAGATCCATTGGACTTGGCAGGATACAAGTTTAAGGCAATAGCAGTTAATAAAGCTCCCACTTTTGAGATTGTGCTGTGATATTTCTACCTGTGGGGTTTATTTTAAAAGGTAATTTTCTGGTGGTATGGGTAAAAAGAATTGCAGAAGGTGACGAGACCTGGGATGAGCTAGTCTAAGATATGTGAAAATTAAGAAATAGAAACTTGACAGACAAAAAATCTTTGCACTTGAAGGGCTGTAACCAAAGATGGATGGATCAGGTCAATATCCAAGGGTTACAGATTCCTTTTGTCATGACCCCACCACCTGGAAACTGGACATCGTACAGTGTTAATAGGAGGCGAAGGCAAAATTCCAGAACCAAAAGGCTTTCCTTGAGGTTCCACCAGACTAGAGTGGATTGAATATTGCTCCATGTTTTTTTTTTTTGGTGCAAAAAGGCATGACTTCAGGTCAGTTTTGGATTTAAACAGCCTAAGTAGCTTTAGTCCCAAAGAAACATTTTGCATGGTCTTGCTGCAGATCATTTCTTGTTTAGCAATGGCACCTACAGGACACTTGCTTCAATATCAGAAGCATGAAATAATCCAGGAAGTTTCTTCACTTCAGAGTTGCAGTTTTATACCTTTCTAAACTGTGCACATATTGCCTCTTCTCCCTAGGGAGAAACCGATGTCAGTGGTTGCAGTGCAACAGAGACTTCGGGAGCCAAGTGTTTTCATACTTTGACTGCTATGTGCATATTCTATATGGCACCTAGTGTTGGTGAGGGAGTCTGGTTAAATTGTTCCTTTCTCAGAGTCTGGCTGAGTTGCTGCTACAAGCTGAAAAGCTGTTCATATTCAATGGGTGCAGTTTGGACATGTATGCAGAACAAGACCCCCAACAGATAAAAGATGTAGTTACTGTAGATGCAAAGATTTTGGCTTGAAGAGACTATTCTATCTGTCTTGTGGCCAGCCTTGTCGATCTTTCCTTAGACTGTCTCTATACCAGATGAGTATTCTTAAGTGGACCCTTGGGGTCAGATCTCATTGTATTCTGATTCTATTATTCATGAGATAGAAGTTTCATAGGGATGCAGGTGTCACAATGGATAGAACTAAACAATTTCCGCCTTTGCAATCTTTTCTACCTCTGACCCCTTCTTAAGCGACAGACATCCTGAGCACCCCAACCATGGGAGTGGGTTGAGGGTAGGAGGCATGCTTTCATGGGCATTTAGTTCAGTGTCAGGACCTCATCAAAATTTTCCATTCACATCCATGTATTTGTGATGAGAATAGACATCTTGATCTTCCAAGACTCATTCTCTGTTTAAGATAGCAACCATTTGGTACATCAACAAATGGGTGTAGGGGGAATTTTTCTTACTCCTTATGCTAGGAAATTGAGACTGTGTGAATGGATGATGTCCTGCAATCAGTTCCATGTTTTCACATCTGTAGTCCAGTTAACTGCCAGACAAGGTCAGCACATGTCTTTGGATGCTGCACAAATGACCTCACCGTCTCTGTGGTTTCAAAAATTTTCTGGAAATTGGGGAAAACACATTCCTGGCCAACACCAACTGTAGTAATGTTTTCTCTCATTCTGTCACTGGGAGGTCCACTGAGGGATATTGTCACCCACGTATGACCATCTGGGCTTCAGTATTCCCTGTTTCTTGATTGTACAGAAGGCAAAGCTCCGCAGTGCCAAAGCCACCCTTATCACTGCTTACTGGCAGTGATAGATCTGGTTCCCATTTGTTGCTGCCTCATTTTCTGTAGAAGCCCATGCTCTTGAGACTAAGTGATGCATATACTCATCTAAAGGGCAAGATTTCCTCAGGCATATTTTTTTTTGTGGCTAACCACTTGGGTTCTCCACTTAGTTATTAGTAATCCTTTTTTTGGGTGGGGGAGTGGTGAAGATCCCATCATCCTCCCAAAAGTCTGGTACCAAGCAAAAGTTACAGAAGTAAATAGGGCGCATTCTTCAGTTTGGGCTAGAGCAAAAGGGATTGAATTTCTCTTCCACTCCTGCTTTTGTGGTCCTGGATTGCCTTGCAGGCATTTTTAAAAAGGCGCGGAACTCTTCATCCATTAAAGTACATTTGGCTGCCTTTGATTAAGATTTCATTCGTTTTAAGTTATACAAAATGTTCCTCAAAGGCACACTTGTGCTGAGGCCTTCAGTGCAAGATGCATTGCTCCCCATGGAACTTAATAGTTTGTTTTAGAGAAATTGACTTTTACTACTTTTGAAATGGCTAGTCCAGCTGATTTAAAATTTGTCACTTAGAAGACTTTGTCTCAGTAGTCATTAGTTCAGCTAGGATTTCAGAACTACAAGCTTCTTTGTGTTATAAGGAAACTTTATCTCTTGGAACTAGGCCTTCTTTTATCTCTAAAGTTGTAGCAGAATCAAACCTAAATAAATGCTTTCACTTGCTTGCCTTTTTTTCATTCAAATTGTAGATGGTACTTGCTACGATGTGTACCACCTACAATTTGAATTATAAAAAAGGCAAGCAAGTGAAAGCATTTATTTAGGTTTGATTCTGCTACAACTTGTAAAAGTAGATGGTACTTACACTGTGTAGAACTGCGGTGGTGGTGCTGCAGTAGCATTGTCGCCTCATAGTAAGACGTTGTCCCTTTCGATTCTCAGCTAGAGCGTCTTGTGTGGAGGCATACGTGAATGTGGCGTGCCTTCGTTGACGGTTGTGCGTCGGTGCTGGTAACCCGGTACGTAATAATCCACTACCAATCATTAGTGGACCGGAGTTCCGCTGTGGCGACCCTAACCAGAAAAAGCCGAAAGACACAAACTTGCTACACTGTGGACTTCACTGCAAGTTAAGAAATTCTATGGACAGAATCCAGTTCATACACAAATGCTCAACTTTGTTTCAATTTTCCATAGTAAATTAGGGTATAAGGTATCTGTAATTATCCTTGTTGGCCATCTTAAACGCAGTAACATAATGTCACGATTATAAAGGCTCATTCTAACAGCTCTAGCTACTTGATAGCCTTGTTCAAAATGCAGCTACGAACGCTTTTACAGCACTTGTATGGTCTCACCTGACAGGAAGTTATTTACTGTAATGCTAGATGTAGAAGTGAAGGGTTCATTCTCCTTATAGTTTCATAGTTTAGTACTAGGCTATCTGCCCTGGGGCATTTGCAAGCCTAGCCCTAGAGATGTGGCTTTCGCCACCCCATGTAGTGGTACTAAGGTGTACAGAATAAATTTAGAATACTGTGCCTTTGTCTAGTAGTGACACAGGGGTGACCCCCGGGGTAAACCTACGATCTCCCATCCACTCGTCAAGATTTCTCTTGAAGAGAGTCAGTGAGGGGCTCTGCCTAACATGAACTGGGATTCCGTTCCAGAGTATGGGAAGCCTCTGAGTTATGAATCTGTCCCTCCAGCATGTTCTATTCATGTTTGTACTGAGATTTAAATCTTTGGCTCTCGTGGTTCTTACGGATTTGGATTTTTTGAGGTGGAGCATGTCCATCAATTCCTGGTTGGACATGGCCTTGTACGTCAAGCACAGATCACCTCTGAGCAGGCGGTATGCTACTGAATAGAGCTGGAGTTTCTTTAGCCTGGTAACATATGACATGTTGGCGACCCTTGATCCTCTTGGTGAGGTACTTCTGGGGTCTCTCCAGCTGTTGTAATGCCGGGTGAGGTACATACCAAATGGGGCATTGTACTCGATCATGGGCCTGATAAGGGAGGAGTACAGGGGCACGATGACCTCCTTTGATCTGGATGTGAACCCCTTCATGATAAGGTGGGCAAGGTAGAAAGTCTTTCTAACCACTTTGGCAATGTGGGTGTCAAATGAGAGGTCACTATCAACTTGGGTCCCCAGGTCTCTGATTACTTTTTCCGTACTCAGTGGGTTACTGTCTGTGATAATTTGTGGGTACTTTGTTTTTCCCAAAGGGGATGACGATACATTTCTTGACATTCAGTTTAAGGCCATGATTCCGGCACCAGTTGTCTGTTTCGGTGAGGCCTTTCTGTAGGATGTATGTGTCAGCTGGTGTATCGACTGTGGCGCCTAGTTTGCAGTCATCTGTGAACTTTGTCAGCCACAACCCTCCCATGTTTGTTTTCACATCTGAGAAGTAAATGCCGAACAAGAGGGGTCCCAGGACAGAGCCCTGTGGGACACCACTTGTGACTGGCTTTGAGTCTGACATGGCTCCCGCAATTTTGACTCTATGGGTTCTGTTCTTTAGCCAGTTTGCAACCCATCTTGTGACATATGGATTTACATTTAAGCTGTTTAGCTTATCTATGATCCCTGAGTGGGGTATTGTGTCGAAGGCTTTAGCCAAGTCCAGGTAGGCTGTATGGACTGCCTTGCCCTCATCAATGGCTCTAGTGACTGTTTCGAAAGTCAACCAGGTACAAAAGGCAGGATCTGCCCTTTACAAAGCCGAACTGGGTGGGATCAAGTGTCTGTAGGTCCCCAATGTCGTTGTTTGAGTTCCATAATAATTCTTTCCATAGCTTTGCAGACCAGGCTGGTTAAGCTTATGGGGCGGTAGTTCCCAGGGTCTGTAGTGGAGCCTCCCTTGTGGAGTGGGACCACTGTTGCTGTATGCCAGTGTTCAGTTACATATCCTGTAGTAAGGCTAAGGTTAAATAACATTTTTATATGCGGGTTTAGCTCCTCTTGGAGTTCACGTATCACGCAGCCGGGGATACCATCAGGTCCCATAGATGCTGTGTTTTTTGCTTTGAGGGCGGTTCTCACCTGGACATCAGAGATGACAGGGAGGTTACATTCAGCTGGGATGAGTATTTCTTCTTTTGGAGGTGAGGGAGGGGAGAAATTTGCACTAAACCTGTCTGCCAGAATGTTGGCAATATATGTGGATTTGGTAAATTGTTTGTCGTGTACTAACTCTGAGCATATCTGAGGGTTTCCGCCCAGGTTTCTAACAACTGAAGAATGCCTTGTGGTTCTATTTAGTGTCCTTGGCGATTTTTCTCTCAAAGTTGGCCTTGGATGTTTTTATGAGAGAACGTAGCTTTCTACTAGTGCTGATCAGAGATGCCTTCCCTTTATGGGATTTTGCTCCGTCTTGCAGTAGCTTCCTTCTTTTGTTATACAATTTGTTTATGGCTGGGGTCCACCAGACAGGACGCTTTCCTTTGGTGGAGAGGGTCTTGGTTTTATTTGGGATTGCACGATCCATGCATTCTTGGAGATGTATTTGTGTAGGATTCAGCATTGTGGGATGTGGTTTCCATTGGCCCTGTGGGCTTGAATGATACCATCTCAGTCTTGAGAAGTCTAAAGTCAGCTTTTGAGAAGTTTCTCACTGTAGTCTTTTGTGCTGGGGGTGGAGGTGGTAAATGTATATCCAGGGTGATTAGTTTGTGGTCAGATCTCACCAGTGAGGGGAATACTTCTGGTGTGGAGCATTTTGTCCCCATGTTTGTGATGATCAGGTCTAGTATATTATCCCCCCTTGTGGGAGAGGTGACTAGCTGTTCCATTGCATTTGAGTTTATGAATTCCAGGAACCTTTGGGCTAGGGTGTTAGGGCTAGAATAGTGCACCCAGTCTATGTTAGGGTAGTTGAAGTCTCCCAATATGATTGTATTTGGTGAGACATTCATATCTTCCAATGCCTTCAGGAAGGCTGAGTGGGGTTCTTGAGATTGGGAGGGTGGTCTGTAACATGCAACCAGTTGTATAGCAGTTTTGCCTACGGTTAGCTGCACCTGGATGGTCTCCGATGCTTCATGAGTTGCCACTAATCTGGAGGTGTGGGTATCCTTTATGAATATGGACACTTCCCCCCTCCCTTTGTGGTTCGGCCCGGATTTTGGGGCCGAAAAGCATGATATGAGGTAAAGCCTGGTAGCGCTGGGGTGCTCTCAGGAGCCTTGAACCAGGTCTCTGTTACAGCGCAGACATCGATGATGTCCTTCATGGATGCATCTGCAGTCATAACAAGTGGGTTGTCCTGTCGTCAGGCAGCCCTGCAGTCGGCCGGATTCCAAAGTCCGGGTCCGGCTTCGGCTGATGTCGCACTCCACCCGACGTCATCTTTGTTGGTCTTCGGGTATAAAAGCATCAGCCGACGCCATTTTCCTCAGTCTTTCTTGCCGCGTGGCGCCCGAAGCAGAAGCTGTTCGCAAGTGCCGGTCGGTCGGATCCAGAGATTACTTCTACCGAATACTACTTCAAGACTTCTAAAGCTAAGTACCCGTTGGGGACTTTTTCTTGCCTCAGCCGATGTCAGAAAAAGTTAACAATTGTTTAACCTGTGGGAAACAAATACCTCATAAAGATTTCCACTCTTACTGTCTGCCTTGTTTAGGCCCAGCCCACGACGTAGCAGCCTGTTCGCCTGTGCTTCTTTCAACCGGTGAACGCTTAGGCGCCTGTCGGAGTTTGCAGAACAGTTTTTCGGTTCTGATTTTGCGTGACATTATGCCGCCGGATCCTCCGACTCACCCAATCTACCAAAAACGAAAGAAAAGACCGACACTCGCGGTCCGCGGTTTCGGCTGAAACCATGGTTAAGCAAACCGCGAGTGTCTCTGTTTCGGCCGAAACCGAGAAAACTGATCAATGTACAGCTGAACCTATTCCTACAACTGAGGCCCCTGCTACAACTCTTGAATCGACCTCAGAAATTTTACCCACTACGGTGGTTGACTTATCAGACACCATCCCCTTGGATGTCTCTACCCCAGCACGTGGTGCTGCTAGGCCTCCAGCAGCCATGTCCATTAAGGCCTTCGCCAGGGCTAAAGCAGCCAAGACTACTAAAACAGTGCCTGTTAGACCCCCCACATCCAGGCCCTCTTCTAGTTCTCAAATGCTTATTTTGGCAGAAGATTTAATTTCTTTAATTAGAGGATCTCAATCTCACCCAGACAGGGCTTCTCAGCCCCCAGAGAAGAGACCTAGGGCAGAGAACCCCTGAGCCAGTGTCTTCTGATGATTCTGCTGATGAATCAGACATTACTGACCAGCCAGAGGCTCCCTTCTCCAATTTTGAAGATTCTGATGCTGAAGAATCCATTCCAGCTGCTTCCCCACCAGAAGAATTCTCCTTTGGGGAAACCCTGCATGCCATGAGAACAGTTCCAATGGCAGCAACAGGATTTTTCAGACTCCAGAAAAGACTTAGGACCTTTCTGCACCTCCCACAGCACAGGCCCTTAGCTATACCTCCTGTTCTCTCTGTGGTGGATGATGCTTTCAATGATGTTTGCTCCTCCAGATTCTTTACCCCAGCCCCTGCCAAACCAGACAGATTTTACAGGGTGCCAGATACTCATCACCACCTTTACAAGGCCCCACTTGCAGACCCAGAAACTATATCCCAGGGTCCCAAGGCAGTAGCCGACCATAGCTAAAAACCCTATTCCTTCTGAAAGGGAAGCAAGGTCATTAGACAGGGTAAAAAGGTCTACACTTCAGCTACTCTCTCAGCTAGAGCTTTAAACTGTCAGTTTCACATGATACAATACCAAGAGTTTATGCTGGATCAGTTAACTAAAAAACTAACCACTGATGAATCTCTTGATAAGAAATATGTATTAGAGATGGTAAATAACATACAACAGGTTAGCAACCATTCCTTAAAATGTGGCTATGATGCACTGGAGGCTTCATTTAGATCAGCCATGACTGGCACAGTGATAAGAAGGCATGCATGGCTAAAGGAACAAGCTTTACCGGATCATGTTAAAGCTAAGTTGCTGGATGCTCCTATGGACAAGACAAGTTTGTTTGGTACACCTGCCCAGCAGGTTATGAAGAAAATGGAAGAAAAGGCAAAATCTGTTCAAACTGTTAAAGATTTCTTGCAGGTTCAACCCCCAAGGTTTAGCAGGAACTGGCCTGCCAAAAATTGGTCCTTTCCTGACTCCACAAAATTTCAAAGAGGCAGGAATAGACGCTCCAGAGGCAGAAACCAATCCAGAGGAGGTGCCTATAGAGGACGACAGTGGCAAGGTAACAACAGAGGCACAGACACAGCCACTGCCACTACATTAGCACAACCACAGTGACTTAACCCTACATCCGTCTACCAGGGAACAAATAGCAGCTCCTCTAGGCGGAAAGTTAACCTTATTTTCAAAGAACTGGCACTACATAACAAAAGACAAGTGGATTTTACAAACCATAGATCAAGGTTACCGGTTTCACTTCCACACTTTACCAGTCAAAAGAGGAATGCCAAATCTACCTCCAAATCAAAAAACAGAGGCTCTACGCCAGATAATGGAGTTAGCAAACATGAGAGCTGTGGAAAGAGTGCCAACAGCAGAGCAAGGAAAGGGGTTCTATTCCAGGTTATTCCTAGTTCCAAGAAAGGAAAAAAGTTGGAGACCAATTCTCGACCTGTCCACCTTAAATACATACATCATTGCCCACTGTGAATGGATGATGTCCTGCAATCAGTTCCATGTTTTCACATCTGTAGTCAGTTAACTGCCAGACAAAGGTCAGCACATGTCTTTGGATGCTGCACAAATGACCTCACCGTCTCTGTGGTTTCAAAAATTTTCTGGAAGTGGGAAAACACATTCCTAATAACACCAACTGTAGTAATGTTTTCTCTCATTCTGTCACTGGGAGGTCCACTGAGGGATATTGTCACCCACGTATGACCATCTGGGCTTCAGTATTCCCTGTTTCTTGATTGTACAGAAGGCAAAGCTCCGCAGTGCCAAAGCCACCCTTATCACTGCTTACTGGCAGTGATAGATCTGGTTCCCATTTGTTGCTGCCTCATTTTCTGTAGAAGCCCATGCTCTTGAGACTAAGTGATGCATATACTCATCTAAAGGGCAAGATTTCCTCAGGCATATTTTTTTTTGTGGCTAACCACTTGGGTTCTCCACTTATTAGTAATCCTTTTTTTGGGTGGGGGAGTGGTGAAGATCCCATCATCCTCCCAAAAGTCTGGTACCAAGCAAAAGTTACAGAAGTAAATAGGGCGCATTCTTCAGTTTGGGCTAGAGCAAAAGGGATTGAATTTCTCTTCCACTCCTGCTTTTGTGGTCCTGGATTGCCTTGCAGGCATTTTTAAAAAGGCGCGGAACTCTTCATCCATTAAAGTACATTTGGCTGCCTTTGATTAAGATTTCATTCGTTTTAAGTTATACAAAATGTTCCTCAAAGGCACACTTGTGCTGAGGCCTTCAGTGCAAGATGCATTGCTCCCCATGGAACTTAATAGTTTGTTTTAGAGAAATTGACTTTTACTACTTTTGAAATGGCTAGTCCAGCTGATTTAAAATTTGTCACTTAGAAGACTTTGTCTCAGTAGTCATTAGTTCAGCTAGGATTTCAGAACTACAAGCTTCTTTGTGTTATAAGGAAACTTTATCTCTTGGAACTAGGCCTTCTTTTATCTCTAAAGTTGTAGCAGAATCAAACCTAAATAAATGCTTTCACTTGCTTGCCTTTTTTTCATTCAAATTGTAGATGGTACTTGCTACGATGTGTACCACCTACAATTTGAATGAAAAAAAAGGCAAGCAAGTGAAAGCATTTATTTAGGTTTGATTCTGCTACAACTTGTAAAAGTAGATGGTACTTACACTGTGTAGAACTGCGGTGGTGGTGCTGCAGTAGCGTTGTCGCCTCATAGTAAGACGTTGTCCCTTTCGATTCTCAGCTAGAGCGTCTTGTGTGGAGGCATACGTGAATGTGGCGTGCCTTCGTTGACGGTTGTGCGTCGGTGCTGGTAACCCGGTACGTAATAATCCACTACCAATCATTAGTGGACCGGAGTTCCGCTGTGGCGACCCCTAACCAGAAAAAGCCGAAAGACACAAACTTGCTACACTGTGGACTTCACTGCAAGTTAAGAAATTCTATGGACAGAATCCAGTTCATACACAAATGCTCAACTTTGTTTCAATTTTCCATAGTAAATTAGGGTATAAGGTATCTGTAATTATCCTTGTTGGCCATCTTAAACGCAGTAACATAATGTCACGATTATAAAGGCTCATTCTAACAGCTCTAGCTACTTCGATAGCCTTGTTCAAAAATGCAGCTACGAACGCTTTTACAGCACTTGTATGGTCTCACCTGACAGGAAGTTATTTACTGTAATGCTAGATGTAGAAGTGAAGGGTTCATTCTCCTTATAGTTTCATAGTTTAGTACTAGGCTATCTGCCCTGGGGCATTTGCAAGCCTAGCCCTAGAGATGTGGCTTTCGCCACCCCATGTAGTGGTACTAAGGTGTACAGAATAAATTTAGAATACTGTGCCTTTGTCTAGTAGTGACACAGGGGTGACCCCCGGGGTAAACCTACGATCTCCCATCCACTCGTCAAGATTTCTCTTGAAGAGAGTCAGTGAGGGGCTCTGCCTAACATGAACTGGGATTCCGTTCCAGAGTATGGGAAGCCTCTGAGTTATGAATCTGTCCCTCCAGCATGTTCTATTCATGTTTGTACTGAGATTTAAATCTTTGGCTCTCGTGGTTCTTACGGTTGGATTTTTGAGGTGGAGCATGTCCATCAATTCCTGGTTGGACATGGCCTTGTACGTCAAGCACAGATCACCTCTGAGCAGGCGGTATGCTACTGAATAGAGCTGGGTTTCTTTAGCCTGGTAACATATGACATGTTGGCGACCCTTGATCCTCTTGGTGAGGTACTTCTGGGGTCTCTCCAGCTGTTGTAATGCCGGGTGAGGTACATACCAAATGGGGCATTGTACTCGATCATGGGCCTGATAAGGGAGGAGTACAGGGCACGATGACCTCCTTTGATCTGGATGTGAACCCCTTCATGATAAGGTGGGCAAGGTAGAAAGTCTTTCTAACCACTTTGGCAATGTGGGTGTCAAATGAGAGGTCACTATCAACTTGGGTCCCCAGGTCTCTGATTACTTTTCCGTTACTCAGTGGGTTACTGTCTGTGATAATTTGTGGGTACTTTGTTTTCCCAAAGGGATGACGATACATTTCTTGGCATTCAGTTTAAGGCCATGATTCCGGCACCAGTTGTCTGTTTCGTGAGGCCTTTCTGTAGGATGTATGTGTCAGCTGGTGTATCGACTGTGGCGCCTAGTTTGCAGTCATCTGTGAACTTTGTCAGCCACAACCCTCCCATGTTTGTTTTCACATCTGAGAAGTAAATGCCGAACAAGAGGGGTCCCAGGACAGAGCCCTGTGGGACACCACTTGTGACTGGCTTTGAGTCTGACATGGCTCCCGCAATTTTGACTTTATGGGTTCTGTTCTTTAGCCAGTTTGCAACCCATCTTGTGACATATGGATTTACATTTAAGCTGTTTAGCTTATCTATGATCCCTGAGTGGGGTATTGTGTCGAAGGCTTTAGCCAAGTCCAGGTAGGCTGTATGGACTGCCTTGCCCTCATCAATGGCTCTAGTGACTGTTTCGAAAGTCAACCAGGTACAAAAGGCAGGATCTGCCCTTTACAAAGCCGAACTGGGTGGGATCAAGTGTCTGTAGGTCCCCAATGTCGTTGTTTGAGTTCCATAATAATTCTTTCCATAGCTTTGCAGACCAGGCTGGTTAAGCTTATGGGGCGGTAGTTCCCAGGGTCTGTAGTGGAGCCTCCCTTGTGGAGTGGGACCACTGTTGCTGTATGCCAGTGTTCAGTTACATATCCTGTAGTAAGGCTAAGGTTAAATAACATTTTATATGCAGGTTTAGCTCCTCTTGGAGTTCACGTATCACGCAGCCGGGGATACCATCAGGTCCCATAGATGCTGTGTTTTTTGCTTTGAGGGCGGTTCTCACCTGGACATCAGAGATGACAGGGAGGTTACATTCAGCTGGGATGAGTATTTCTTCTTTTGGAGGTGAGGGAGGGAGAAATTTGCACTAAACCTGTCTGCCAGAATGTTGGCAATATATGTGGATTTGGTAAATTGTTTGTCGTGTACTAACTCTGAGCATATCTGAGGGTTTCCCCAGGTTTCTAACAACTGAAGAATGCCTTGTGGTTCTATTTAGTGTCCTTAGCGATTTTCTATCAAAGTTGGCCTTGGATGTTTTTATGAGAGAACGTAGCTTTCTACTAGTGCTGATCAGAGATGCCTTCCCTTTATGGGATTTTGCTCCGTCTTGCAGTAGCTTCCTTCTTTTGTTATACAATTTGTTTATGGCTGGGGTCCACCAGACAGGACGCTTTCCTTTGGTGGAGAGGGTCTTGGTTTTATTTGGGATTGCACGATCCATGCATTCTTGGAGATGTATTTGTGTAGGATTCAGCATTGTGGGATGTGGTTTCCACTGGCCCTGTGGGCTTGAATGATACCATCTCAGTCTTGAGAAGTCTAAAGTCAGCTTTTGAGAAGTTTCTCACTGTAGTCTTTTGTGCTGGGGGTGGAGGTGGTAAATGTATATCAGGGTGATTAGTTTGTGGTCAGATCTCACCAGTGAGGGGAATACTTCTGGTGTGGAGCATTTTGTCCCCATGTTTGTGATGATCAGGTCTAGTATATTATCCCCCCTTGTGGGAGAGGTGACTAGCTGTTCCATTGCATATGAGTTTATGAATTCCAGGAACCTTTGGGCTAGGGTGTTAGGGCTAGAATAGTGCACCCAGTCTATGTTAGGGTAGTTGAAGTCTCCCAATATGATTGTATTTGGTGAGACATTCATATCTTCCAATGCCTTCAGGAAGGCTGAGTGGGGTTCTTGAGATTGGGAGGGTGGTCTGTAACATGCAACCAGTTGTATAGCAGTTTTGCCTACGGTTAGCTGCACCTGGATGGTCTCCGATGCTTCATGAGTTGCCACTAACCTGGAGGTGTGGGTATCCTTTATGAATATGGACACTTCCCCCCTCCCTTTGTGGTTCGGCCCGGATTTTGGGGCCGAAAAGCATGATATGAGGTAAAGCCTGGTAGCGCTGGGGTGCTCTCAGGAGCCTTGAACCAGGTCTCTGTTACAGCGCAGACATCGATGTTCTCCATACTGAGGAGTGCTTAGAGAGCCTGCATCTTGAGATTTCAACTTCTGGTGTTGAGCAGCATTACCCTTAATTTTTTTCCATTTTTGTTTTCTAAGGAGGTGGGTTCGTCTTTTGAGCCTTGCCTAAAAAAGGCACTATGGGGGTTGCAAGAGCCTTAGCCAATATCTGGAAGCCCAGTGGTGACAGGTGCAAGCTGTCCCTTGCGAAGCAGCGTGGCTTGTCCAGCATGTCATCCCAAGCAGACAGACATTGGATCCCCCAAGAATGACACCAGTAATTGAGCCAATTATTAAAGCTGATCATCTTGTCTTTGTATTGTGGCATCATTCTTGGTGAGGACAAGATGCTGGTCAGGGTCATACCAGCCTGGGCTACATAATCGGAGAGCTCCTCTGTCTCCATGTAGTCCAAGGAGGTACGTCTCAGGTCATTCATGCCGGCATGGGCAATGACTGTCATATTTGTATGTGCTTTTGAGTGACCTGAGTGCGTGTGTTATATGGTGGATCCTAGCCCCCGATAGGCAGCTTACCGTTACCCTCTCTTTGCTCAGCCTGGTAAGTGGGACATCAGTGTGTCTGAATATAGTCACCTATCACTAGTATATCAGGCATAGTGTTTGGCCTTAAGGGCTGTGATTTATTGACACACCGATTTTATTGAAGTATGTGCATGTGTTATGTTTTGAGGTGGTGGATTTTTGGGTGGCTGCTTTGGGAGCCTCTGTTGTTTTGGTAAGTTTTTTAATAGAGCCTCCAAGTATGTTTTTGTGTTATGTGCTTGATTTGCAGTTGGGGTAGGTCTATGTGTGACTGGGTTTGTTGTGTGTGTGGTTACCTTCTCCTCCTGTCTGGTCTTGCCAGTCCTGAGTTGAGAGAGTTCAGCCTCCAGTTTGGCTATATAGTTGCATCTCTCATGTATTTGTGTTTGGTGGGAGGAGGAGAGGGTTGTCTGTGCACATGAGACAATTATAGCACTGTCTCAAGATTCCTATCCTTTTCTTGGTGAAGATTGTCTTGTATTTTTTTCAGCATGGCTAATCGTAGATCTTGGGAGGGCTGTGCTGTGTATTATGGGATATGGGAAGGTACCTTACAGCCTATGAAAGTTTCGTTTGCCAAGTAGTCCCAGTGCCTGCAGCCTTAGCCCAGTGTAGAGTGGAGGAGGGATCTGTTCCAGATCCAGTGTTATAGTAGGTGCACACGTTTAGTATTTGTTTTGGATTGTGTTGAGCAGTGTTTTATGGCATGGGGCCACTGTATTCTTAAAGTATGCATTCCCATAAATGGGATGTGCATACTGTTTGTTGTATGCAGTCCAGAAAGTAGCACGAGTGTTAAGGCAGTCATGTCTGCTTCATGATGCAAGACCCCGCAGTGTAATTGATTCATGCAGCACATTTCCTTAATGTTGGATTACTCAAGCACTAGTATGTATAAAGGTGCTTCAGCAGCTAACAGAATCTTAACTGTGAAGAGCTGGTTTGTGTTAAGTGTTTGAATGTGAAGGTACAAGAAGAGGTGCAGAGTTTCCTGTCATTGCCATCCAGTTATTTATTGCAGTATACAACTGGACGTATAAGAGAATTTAAGTACCTTTATCTGCACTTTTTTTTCAAAAAAATACAGTATTTAAATTGATTTTAACTGTGTTGCAGGAATATTAACTGAACTGGAAGTTAGTCAGTGTTTGCTGAATTTTGTTATTTGCTAGTAATTACAGGTGTGGGGGTAGCCACATTCTTTGATTTCCTGTCCTTGCCTATTTAAGTGGTAGTGTGAAATATTTTCTGCTTAAAAACCTTAGCTTTGGCTGGCTAAGAACTTGTTGTATTCAACTGGACGTATAAGAGAATTTAAGTACCTTTATCTGCACTTTTTTTTTCAAAAAAATACAGTATTTAAATTGATTTTAACTGTGTTGCAGGAATATTAACTGAACTGGAAGTTTTGACTCTGCTCTTCAGTTCTTAGTGGCCTTGAAACTGCCCGCCCCTCTTGTAAATTTGTGTTTGGATACTCCTTCTGGGCCCATCTCATTTGCTCACTCAACTGAGTGCAGTGAGATCAAATTATGATTTCAGGCACTCCTACTGTGTACAAAGAGATCATCTGGGAAACGGGGGAAAAAAAATTAAGCTTGTTTCCTGCCTTTCCTGTTAAGTGGTATAAACTATTTGTAGGCTTCTGAGCCCCCAAGCCCTTCTGTGTTGGAGGGAAGCCTTCTAGCTTAGTTTTTTTTCCCTTATAACTAGCCAGTTTTCTAGTTTCAGCACTCAAATCTGTTCTTTGATCTCAGCACTTCAGAAAAAAAAAATTTCATCTGCTTTTACTGTACTTGTGTTTCTACCTACTTTATTTCACTTTTGCATCATCTTAAAAGTACTCAATTGTATTTATTACTGCTTGGTGTAACTCATTCTAAGCCTTTTGGTTTAAACACTTGGGCTTCCGACCAGTTTTGCACTGAGAGGATTTGTGGTCTGCACTGTAGTGGCAGAACAGGTAGCTTACATCCTTCTAGGTTGGGAACTGCTGATTGAGGGCTCAGTGTCTGTTATTCTAAAAGTGTATTAATTCTGGTTTAAGCACTTGGGCTTTCAGGCCAGTTATTATACATTAAGAGGGTTCGTGGTCTGCACTCTTGTGGGAGGAGAGGCTGGACTCTGCCCTTCTGAGCTGGGAATTTCTGGTTAAAGGCTTATAGTGCATGCATATCTGAACGGCTTCTTACTGAAGTTGGTGCGCCTTGTTTGCTGTGGCATAGACTGGATTTGGGCCTGCTGGATCTAGCTTTGTTTGTGTAACTTGAGCACTAATCCAGGCATTCTCTAAAGTATTCAATTGTATTTTACTGCTTGGTAGTAACTTGATTAAAGTGTAGTAACTTCAAAATGGAAAAAAACAGGATCCAACCAAGAGACTCACTGAGGCACAATAAGCTAGCGCTTTCATCCACTTTTAATGATGTGAACTTCTTCAGATAAAATAATAACCACCTACCCATCTTTTAAATGATTCATTACAGGAAATGATGTCATAATCTGCACAATCAAATAAATTTAAAGTAATAATACTATATAAAATTAATATATCTATAAAAATGTATATACATACATATAAATACTACATGTATAAATAAATACAATATATCGGTATGTTATTACATACCTTATATTTATCTATATTTTAAAAAACATTTTATATTAATGACTTCATTAAGCCCTGGATATATATCAGCCCCAAAAAGGAGCTGCCAAAATGCTTCCTTCTGTTCTAATGTGTTGTCAATGTCACCACCAAACATTTTTTTCTCTACATAATCTAAAACAAAAAATTCAAATTTCTTAAAATCCGTGCAGGAAAGAGCATGTCTAGCTAAAGAATTGTTTTTATCTTTTTTCTTTATAGCTAGAACATGCTCATAAATTCTACGTTTTAAAACTTTTTGTTTTACCTATATAGTAATTTTTGCATGTGGAACAAGTAGCCATGTAGACTACATTTTCACTATGGCAATTAAAATATTTATTTGCCCAGAATGTTTGTCCCAAATGTTCTATAGTGATAAAGGACGAATTACACATGAACCTACATTGTTTACAGTCCTCACATGGATGTGAATGGAAAATTTTGATGAGGTCCTGACACTGAACTAAATGCCCATGAAAGCATGCCTCCTACCCTCAACCCACTCCCATGGTTGGGGTGCTCAGGATGTCTGTCGCTTAAGAAGGGGTCAGAGGTAGAAAATATTGCAAAGGCGGAAATTGTTTAGTTCTATCCATTGTGACACCTGCATCCCTATGAAACTTCTATCTCATGAATAATAGAATCAGAATACAATGAGATCTGACCCCAAGGGTCCACTTAAGAATACTCATCTGGTATAGAGACAGTCTAAGGAAAGATCGACAAGGCTGGCCACAAGACAGATAGAATAGTCTCTTCAAGCCAAAATCTTTGCATCTACAGTAACTACATCTTTTATCTGTTGGGGGTCTTGTTCTGCATACATGTCCAAACTGCACCCATTGAATATGAACAGCTTTTCAGCTTGTAGCAGCAACTCAGCCAGACTCTGAGAAAGGAACAATTTAACCAGACTCCCTCACCAACACTAGGTGCCATATAGAATATGCACATAGCAGTCAAAATATGAAAACACTTGGCTCCCCGAAGTCTCTGTTGCACTGCAACCACTGACATCGGTTTCTCCCTAGGGGAGAAGAGGCAATATGTGCACAGTTTAGAAAGGTATAAAACTGCAACTCTGAAGTGAAGAAACTTCCTGGATTATTTCATGCTTCTGATATTGAAGCAAGTGTCCTGTAGGTGCCATTGCTAAACAAGAAATGATCTGCAGCAAGACCATGCAAAATGTTTCTTTGGGACTAAAGCTACTTAGGCTGTTTAAATCCAAAACTGACCTGAAGTCATGCCTTTTTGCACCAAAAAAAAAAAACATGGAGCAATATTCAATCCACTCTAGTCTGGTGGAACCTCAAGGAAAGCCTTTTGGTTCTGGAATTTTTGCCTTCGCCTCCTATTAACACTGTACGATGTCCAGTTTCCAGGTGGTGGGGTCATGACAAAAGGAATCTGTAACCCTTGGATATTGACCTGATCCATCCATCTTTGGTTACAGCCCTTCAAGTGCAAAGATTTTTTGTCTGTCAAGTTTCTATTTCTTAATTTTCACATATCTTAGACTAGCTCATCCCAGGTCTCGTCACCTTCTGCAATTCTTTTTACCCATACCACCAGAAAATTACCTTTTAAAATAAACCCCACAGGTAGAAATATCACAGCACAATCTCAAAAGTGGGAGCTTTATTAACTGCTATTGCCTTAAACTTGTATCCTGCCAAGTCCAATGGATCTGTAATATACAGTACTACAGTCAGCAAATAATGCAATCTTCTCCATTTTCTCCCCCAATCTGTACCCTTATGTTACAAAACTCCTGAGCTACGTAAATAGCACAGAGGGGGCAATGGGCATCCTTGTCTCGCTCCCTTACCAAGAGTTAATTCCTGAGAAAGGACCTCCCCTGTCTTTATAATAATGGTTGGTGCATAATAAATATCACGTATTAGCTTAACTAACCAAGTCACTTCGAAAATACAAAGAAAGATGATCTATCTTTATAAGTTTCTGACTTCTGAGAAGTTTCTAACTTCTGTCTAATATTTGTCACCTTTTTGTATGTAAACTTTGGTAAATGACCCAAAGATATACTTAATTCCTTGTTACCTAAAATAATTCTCCAGTTCTTCTCAATAATTTCCTTTATACACCAAATTTCATTTACTATTGGCAGAGGAAATGCTATGTTGAATTCTTGATTCTTTCTTTTATTACTGTGATGTAAACATATTGGAGCTTCCACTATTATGTCGTCAGAAGACAAAATGGGCTGAGCAACACCTTTTCTTAAGAGGAAACCTCTTTTTCTATTCCCTCTAACCACCTTTGGTCATAACCCCTTTGGAGAAATAATTCTCTAAGAAATGTAAGCTCATTCCAAAAAATATGTTCATCAGAAGTAAGCCTACTTAGTCTGATCATTTGACCCTTGATGACACCTTTTTTCATGTGTGTTGGGTGCAAACTAACCCTGTGCAAATACTGATTTGCAAAACATGACTTCCTATAGATTCTACTCTTAAATTTTCTTGTAACATTATCTATGTTGTGTCAAATCCAAGAAATTAATTTGTTCACCAAAACCACCTATTTTGAAAAATAAAAAATCTGTAGTGCCATTAAGGTCAGATACAAATTCTACGAATTCAGAATGTTCCCCTGACCACAAAAAAAGCAAATCATCTATGTATCTGTGGTATAATTCTACCTTGTTGTAACCAGGGTGCAACTTCAGGAACCTATTTTCCCAATTGGCCATGACTATGTTCGCAAAAGCTGGTGCCACTCTTGCTCCCATGGCTACACCTGATATTTGCTTATATAATGTATTATTAAATTTGAAAAAATTATCGAGTACCAATTCCATTAATGTACAGATTGTGTTTACTTTTTCACCTGAAAAATCAGTATGACATGCGAGTCTCTCATGAACTCTATACCTACTTCCTGATTAATAGAAGTGTACAAACTCGTGACATCTAGCGTACAAAAATGTCTGTCAGGCATTTTATATTTACCTAAAATCTCTAGCAAGTGCCAAGAATCTCTTAGATAATGTTCTGATTTTTGTACTATTGGATTGAGAACATTATCTAACCATATTGAAATATTCTCAGTTTTAAATTGTCTGGCAGAGACTACAGGTCTAAAAGATGGACTTGTTTCGTTGTTTTGAATTTTAGGAATTCCAAAAAAAGTGGCCATTTTTGGATGTTCTACCAATAGAAAATCATAATCAGCTTTGTCAATTTCCCCTTGGCAAAACATATCAAACAAAAAGGTATCAATTTTCCTAAAACTGTAGTTGACAAAGTGTAAAGAAACTTTGGAATAAGTATCTGAATCTTCTAATAACGTACCGAGAGATTTTTCATAAACACAGGTGTCCATGATTACTATTTTTCCCCCTTTGTCAGCTTTCATAGTTCTGATGTTAGAATTCCTACTTATGTTTTCCAAAGCAATTAGTTCAGCTTCAGATAAGTTATTTTAAACATTGCCATGTTTAATCCCTCTAAACTCTTTTTCACAAATGTTTTGAAACACTTGCAGTGTGTTCACCAATGGGGGGTTAAAGACACTCTGTTTACTAAGCTTAGAATTTCCCTGTTCCACTGTGGTGTTAACATCATGCAAAATGTATTGAAGGTTGAGTTTACGCAAAAAAAGCCTAAAATCAATCATTAACTTGCCAATGTTCATCCTGTTGGTAGGAATAAAAGAAAAACCTTTTCTTAGCACACTGTTGGTCGCTGCACAAAAGGAACTACTACTCAAATTGACACAATCTATTGTGAAATTGTCTCTTGGAGGTGAAATCACCTCAGTTTGTTGTTTCCCTTTGTCTTCCCTTTCTGCTGTCACATTGTACCATTTGGTAGTCCTTTTCATGGAAGGCCCTTGTGTCCGAAAAGGGCCAGTAACATGTCCATTAGAATGTCCATTGCAAGTAGCCACCACTCCAGCAAAACTAGTTCCCACTTTTACTGTGTTGTTTGTAGTACCATTCACATTGACACTCTGTTCATCATTGACCAAAAGGGCTGGTACTTCATTCACTCTAGGAAAAACCTCCTTATTTCCTGTAGTCAACCCCTCTTGGAGATTGGCCACCCTGTCAACCAAAGAACTATTGTTAATTGAAGGTACTGTGGTGACACTCACATCAGTGATACTGATGTAGGCCTGATTCGACCTGTATGCTTGAATGTCTCTCTAACTTGTTTTCTAGCTATAATAGTAGCTCTATGTCTGTCCGCCTTTGCTTCAATACCATTATATAATGTTAAAAAATTATTGAAGCAAATATAACTTTTAATACTGTCCTTGAGTTTAACTATTTCTTTTTCGTAGTGAGACAAGCACTCTCATCATGGCCAAACCAGTCTCATTGTACAATTCTATTAAAACATTGCACAAATCGTCACCAGGAGAAACACAATTGGGGAATTTCGCCGTTCTCAAACCTTGCGGGACTATTTTGCGATTAATACATTCCCCTAAGTATTGTACTTCCAAAGTTAATGACACATACTTGAAAACAAGTCTCTCCAGTTCAAAAATACACTTTTTACATGAATTAGAATCATGTAATTGTTTACTTAGTTTCATTCATTGGAATCTCTGCTAGGTTTGTAAACGGGTTCTCATAAGGTTTACTAATATAACTCCATACAGGATTATCTGCCATACTTCGTGATTCAGCTCCCTCACCATTTCGGTTCACAGGATGTTCTTCACTGCAGGCTTCTGATGACTGAAATGGGCGTGGGCAACCTCCAACTTCAGGTCTTAAAGCGCCCTCGCCCTTTTGGACCTTTTTGAAGCTTAATTGTTCTTCCAAACAATTTTTTACTATCTTCATGATAGTACTCGATAGTTGTAATGAAAAGACTGGTGTAGTAGGCAACTCTTCACCTCTTTCAGGAACTGGATAGGTGGAGAGATTTAACAAGTCTTCTTGTGAAGAAACCTCAGCTGCCATCAATGTTGGCTCCAAAACAGAAACTGAAGCAACAGTAAACAAAGCTGGAAAAGACAAACTAGTAACTTCAAAATGGAAAAAAACAGGATCCAACCAAGAGACACACTGAGGCACAATAAGCTAGCGCTTTCATCCACTTTTAATGATGTGAACTTCAGAAAAAATAACCACCTACCCATCTTTTAAATGATTGATTACAGGAAATGATGTCATAATCTGCACAATCAAATAAAATTTAAAGTAATAATACTATATAAAATAATTAATATATCTATAAAAATGTATATACATACATATAAATACTACATGTATAAATAAATTTGATTAAAGTGTAGCTATCATTCTAAGTCTTTTGGATTAAGCACTTGGCCTTCAGACCAGTTGTTTTACATTAGGAAGGTTTGTGGCATGCACTGTGGTGGCAGGACAGGTAGCTTTCATCCTTCTAAGTTGGGAACTGCTGATTGAGAGCCCAGTGTCTGTTATTCTTAAAGTGTATTAGTTCTGGTTTAAGCACTTGGGCTTCAGACCAGTTATTTTACATTAAGAAGGTTCGTGGTCTGCATTCTTGTGGGAGAGGAGGCTGGACTCTGCCCTTCTGAGCTGGGAATTTCTGGTTAAAGGTTTATAGTGCCTGAATATTTGAACTGTATCTTACTGAAATTGGTACACCTTGTTTGCTGTAGCATAGATTAGATCCAGGCCTGCTGAATCTAGCTTTGTTTATATGCTTGTTTGCTTATTTCCCTGGAACGCTAATTCCACCTAATACGCGGCTTCTCAGCGCTTCTGTGGATCACTAGTGATATCTGCATTGCTTACTGTACTTATTTCCTTGTTTCACTTGAAAGAAAGTTACTGTTTGTCGTTTTTGCGTTTAAGTTATCTGTAACACATTGCACTTGTTACCTGGCACTTGCTCACTAAAGCAATTATATAAGTCGGCACTAAAAATTAAAAGCACTACACCCTCACTCCCCACTGGCCCTTGTTTTCAATTAAGGAATTCCCAATATTATTCTAGCATGTCCAAAGGTCAGTTGTCAATCTCCTCTCCGGTCCAGCTGGTGAATCTGGGAATCTTGAGGCAGTTACAACTGCCTCATGTACACAGACAACCCTCTCCTCCTCCCAACAAATTCCAACACATGAGAGATGCAACCATATAGCCAAACTGGAGGCTAAGCTCTCTCAACTCGGTACTGGCATAACCAGTCAGGAGGAGAAGAACCTCACTCACTACAATTCCAGTCTCACATAGACCTACCACGACAGCAAACCAAACACATAATCACACAAAAACATACTCGGAGGCTCTAAATAAAGATCTGCCTAAGCAGCAGATACCTCCAAAGCAGACACCCAAGCAACCGCTACCCCAAAACAAAACACGTGCAACGCATATCTCACAAAGCCAGTGTGCCGAACAGTCACAGTCCTTAAGACTAAACAACACACCTGATACACTTGTAATAGGTGACTCTATCATCAGGCACACTGACGTCCTGCTCACCAGGCGGAACAAGGAGAGGGTCATGGTGAGCAGCCTGTCTGGCGCTAGGATCTGCCACATAACACAAACACTCGGGTCACTCCAAGGCAAGTACAAATATGACTCATTGTCCATGCTGGTGTGAATGACCTGAGACGTACCTCCCTGGACTACATGAAAAGAGACATAAAGGAGCTCTCTGAGCATGTAGCCCAGGCCGGTATGACCCTGACCTTGAGTAGCTTCTTACCCTCACCAAGAATGATGCCACAATATGAAGACAAGATGATCAATTTCAACAATTGGCTTAAGTACTGGTGTCATTCAAAGGGGATCCAATGCCCGTCAGCTTGGGATGATATGTTCGACAAGCCACGATGCTTCGCTAGGGACGGCTTGCACCTGTCACCCCTGGGCTTTCGGATATTGGCAAAGGCTCTTGCTACCCCCATAGTGCCTTTTTTAGGCAAGGCTCAAAAGACAAACCCACCTCCATAGGTATCACAAGGGATAAGAAACTGAGTAATGCTACTCCATGCCAGAAGTCTAAACCTCAAGATGCACGCACTCGAAACTCTCCTTAGCATGGAGAACATCGATTATCTGTGCAGTAACAGAAACCTGGTTCAGGGCTCCCGAGAGCACCCCAGCACTACTAGGTTATACCTCATACCATGCTTTTCGGCCCCAAAACTTGGACCGAACCACAAAAGGAGGGGGGGTATCGATATTCATCAAAGATGCCCACACCTCCAGGTTGGTGGCAAAGCACGAAGCATCAGAGACTATCCATGTGCAACTAACAGTGGGTAAAACTGCCTTCCAGTTTATAGCCTGCTACAGACCACCCTCCCAAACCCAGGAACCCCACTCTGCCTTCCTGAGAACACTGGAAAATATGAAGGTCTCTCCAAACACCATTATATTGGGCGACTTCAACTACCCAAACATAGACTGGGAGCATTACTCTAGCTCCAACACCCTAGCCCAAAGGTTCCTAGAATTTATAAACTCAAATGCTATGGAACAAATTGTTACCACTCCCACGAGGGGAAAACATACTGGACCTGATCATCACCAACATGGGGACTCTATGCTCCAGACCAGAAGTGTATCCCTCACTGGTAAGATCAGACCATAAACTAATCTCACTGGATATTCACATCCAGGCCCCACCCCCTGCCCAGAAAACCACAGTGAAAAACTTCTCAAAAGCAAATTTCACACCCCTCAAAACCGAGGTGGAATCCTTCAAAGCCCCCGGGCCTGTGGAAAATATGGCCCAGACCGCAGAATCCTTTATAAACGCATTCTATGAACACCTTCAGGAATGCATGGATCATGCGATCCCAAATAAAACCAAGACCCAATCCTCCAAAGGCAGACGTCCTGTCTGGTGGATCCCAGCCATAAACAAACTATACAATAGAAGGAGGAAGCTACTAAATGAGAGAGCAAAATCCCAAAAAGGGAAGGCATCACTGATCAGTATTAGCAAAAAACTACGGGCACTCATAAAATTGTCTAAGGCCAGCTTCGAGAGAAAAATTGCACAGGACACTAAGGATAATCACAAGGCTTTCTTTAGTTATGTTAGGAACCTGGGTGGTAATTCCCAGATATGCTCAGAATTAGTCCAAAATGACAAAAAATACACTGAACCCACAGACCTTGCCAACATCCTAGCTGACAGGTTCAGCACAAACTCCCCCCCCCACCAAAAGGGCAAATATCTATCCCAGCAGAGTGCTGCCCCCCTGACATCTCAGATGCTCAGGTAAGAGCCGCCCTCTCCAAAGCAAAAAACACAGCATCAATGGGACCAGACGGTGTCCCGGGCTGCGTCCTACATGAACTCCAAGAAGAGCTAAACCCAAACAAAACTACTGTTCAATCTCAGCCTTACTACAGGATATGTGCCCAAAGAGTGGCGTACAGCAACAGTGGTCCCTCTCCATAAAGGTGGTGCCTCAACGGATCCTGGAAACTATCACCCCATAAGCCTGACTAGCTTGGTCTGCAAAGCTATGGAAAGGGTCATCATGGACCTCATAAATAAAGATATTGGGGACCTACAGACACTGGATCCTACCCAGTTTGGCTTTAAGGGCAGATCCTGCGTCTTAAACCTGGTTGATTTCTTTGAAATAGTCACCAAGGCCATTGACGAGGGGAAGGTGGTCCACACAGCCTACCTGGACCTCGCAGAAGCCTTCGATACAATACCCCACTCGGGCATTATAGATAAGCTCACCAGCTTAAATATAAACCCCTATGTCACTAGATGGATTGCAAACTGGCTCAAGGACAGAACCCACATGGTTAGAATTGCTGGAGCCATGTCAGACTACAAACCAGTTACAAGTGGTGTCCCCCAAGGCTCAGTCCTGGACTGCAAACTGGGCGCCATAATAGACTCTCCAGCCGACACAAGCATCCTCCAAAAGGGCCTCATAGAAACAGACAACTGGTGCCAGAGCCATAGCCTCAAGCTAAATGCCAAAAAGTGTATATTCATCCCCTTTGGCAAAAACAAAGTGCCCACAAATTACCACATCGGTGGTAATCCATTAAGTACAGAAGAAGTGATTAGGGACCTGGGGACCCAAGTTGATAGCAATCTCTCATTTGACAACCACGTAGCCAAAGTGGTTAGAAAAACATTTTATATAGCCCACCTAATCATGAAGGGATTCACATCTAGATCAGGGGAGGTCATCGTTCCTCTTTACTCATCCCTCATCAGGCCCATAGAGTACAATGCCCCTTTTGGGATGTACCTTACCAGACACCTGCAGCAACTGGAAAGACCCCAAAAGTACCTCACCAAGAGGATCAAAGGGCTCAAACAGATGCCATATGCTGCCCGGTTAAAGAAACTCCAGCTCTACTCGTGGCATACCGCCTGTTCAGAGGCGATCTGTGCCTGACGTATAAAGCCATGTCCAACCCGGAATTAATGGACATGCTGCACCTCAGAAAATCCAAATCCCATCGAGCTACGCGCTCGAGAGACTTGAACCTCAGCACTGAAATAAATAGGACATGCTGGAGGGACAGAGTCATAACCCAGAGGCTCCCTTCACTCTGGAATAAAATCCCAGTCCAGGTTAGGCAGAGTCCCTCATTGACTCTCTTCAAGAGGAATCTTGAGTGGATGGGAGATCGTAGGTTTACCCCGGGTATCACTTCTGTGTCACTGTTAGACAGAGGCACAGTATACTAACCTCGAAAAAGGGCATAGCAAAATAAATTTAAAATGGGTGGCGAAAGCCAAACACATTCTGGCTAGGCTTATAAATGCCCTATGGCAGATAGCCTAGTATGAACCTATGAACCTATAAATATGCATAGTCACAAATAGGCTGTTGCCAGGGATTAGAAGAAAAAAACGTAAAAGTAACCATTTAGTAACTAGATCTCCAGGCATATTTGATCAAAGCTTGCCTTGCATATTGTCATCTAACATCTGCTGTCCCTTTGCTACTGGCAGCACCTGCTTTGTGTGGAAAAATTAATGTTTACCTTCGTATGTCAAGGTATCACTCAGTTTTTGACTGCTATTGTAGCAGGGATGTAGTAATTAGACTGGCTTGATGTGCAAGGTGGAATGGTACAGTGCTTAATTGCTCACTATAAACACCATGCATTACTATTGCCATAGTAGGCAAGCTGCACTAGTCTCCTCTGCTCCGCTGTCCTGGCTGGTGAGGTTTGACATTTCATGACTGCAGACAGAGGTTCATATAATGCAGCTAGAGGAGTAGTGCACCCTTGTCACTCCCAGTTGGTGTGACTAGTGATATCATTGTATAGAATACATTAGTGTACAGTTGCAGTGCTTCTATGCACAGTACACAGATGTGTTGGCATCCATTAAAAGTATGTATATATTGTTTGGTCTTAATCACTTGTTTGCATGATGGTCTTGTCTAGTTCTGTGATGCTGAGCAGTTCATCTGTGTTACAAGGACATCAGGGTCATCCATTTAGGGATATTCCGTTGTTAGCTCGTGGTTGTATTTGGATAAATGTCAGACTACAATACACACACTTACTCTGTGTTTGCACATTTGTGAATCAGTTTCCTGTCTGACATCATTTGCATACCTGCCATGCAGATGTAATGTTTCTTAATATTCCAGGTGTGCGGTAGTGTGTACAGCTACTTCATGGGGTCATTACATATGTGAATTATGTAATGTTTTGGTTTGATTATCTGTACCACGTATCAGACCTTTGTAATTGCAGTGTAACTGAATCCTGTCCTTAGTATCTTCTGACCTGGTTAAATCAGAAGTTGATAGTGCTGTTAACTTGAGCAAACATAATTTAAAACCAGCTTAATTAATTAGGAGGTTTTGTGTGAATCTGTCCCTTTTTTTTGCTTTGTGCCACATTTCCCCCTTGGGGAAGCTAATAGAAGAACTTGAAAACAATTCAATTTCTGATATGAAAGTTGCTTCTTCAGATTAGTAATAAGCTCACTAATATTGTAATTTCCCCCTATGTTGAGAGTGCTTCAATCCCCATTCTTGACTGTTGGGTTCTGGTTCCGATCCTCGGAACCAACTCTGCCATTATAACAAGCTCGCGTCAGCCAGAAACTCTAAAGCCAAGGCTGCCTCGTACTGCCTCACTTCCCTTCCCCCTCTGATCTTGTTTGCCGCGTACAAAATTGGATGTCAGCCATGCTCTCAGCCAAGTGTTAATCTTTCTTATAGGCGTATAGATACATTTGTCTTTTCTGCTTTTCCTGGTTAGGGGTCGCCACAGTGGACATCCGGTCCGCTAATGATTGGCAGTCGATTTTTTTTTGGTGCAGAGTTGCCAGCCCGATGCCCAACCTTCAGTGAAGGCACGCCCAGTCACGCATGTCCTTTGGAGGCCAGTCGACCGCAGGGAGGACATGCAGACTCCACACAGAAGGCACTCCAGCCGAGAATCTAACAGGAGAACCTCTTACTGTGAGGTAACAATGCTACTGCTGTACCACCGCGTTAGTCATATAGATATATACCTTTATATTTTTCTATTTCTCTAAATTGTGCCCTTTCCTTTGTTGGTTTAGACCCCTCCCTTCCCTCTACCTCAGGTTACTTTCGGATACCATTGCTGATATCCTTTACTTTATTTTTTTTTTTTTTCCTCTTCCATTACCCTCTTGGGGATAATTTTCTAAGCACCGTTGTTGGTACACCCCCCCCCCCAAAAAAAATGCCTCTTCCCCTTTCCGTTAGTTTTTTGATATGTCTGTGCACGTGCTCTCCTTTTATTTTTTGAACTATGGCAGAAAAACGAGAGAACCACAGGGTTCTAACAATGTGATAAATGTGGCAGAAAGATGCCCAACTCCAATGGGTATATTTTATGTTTTAGATGTGCCACATTTAGAAATACAACCGCCATGTGAAATCTGCAGGGGTTTCAGTGCCTGAACCCTTGCAGAGAGGCGTAACAAACTTATCTTAAAGGGACTGTTAAAATGCCCTTTTGGTGAGGCTTTGTCTGAGGTGGAGACCTCTAAGTCTCCCAGAAACAATCCAAGAAAAGGAGTCATTCAGTTCCGGCATCTCCTAAATTACAAGAAACTAAATCTGCTAAGGTTCATAGGTATGTACTAGGCTAATGGCCCTGGAGCCTTTACAAACCTAGCCCATAGGATTTCCCTGACATTGTGCCACCTGACCTTAGTTCCCAGTGCCTCTGTCGAGTAGAGCCACTGGAGTGATCCCCGGGGTGAATTTTCCGTTTCCCATCCACTCATCAAAGTATTCCTTGAAGAGGGCCAGTGAGGTGCTCTGACATGTATGGGAAGTCCTCTGTAGCAAGGGCAGTATCTGGGTTATGAACCTGTCCCTCCAGCACATTTTGTTGATTGTGGTAATGAGGTCGAGGTCACTGGAGCGTGTGGTTCGGAGGGATTGGGATTTCTTTAGATGTAGCATTTCTAACAGAGCTGGATCAGGCATGGCTTTGTGTGTCAAGCAGAGATCGCCTCTAAGTAGGCGATATGAGACGGAGAATAGGAGTTTTTTTGAGCCTGTCCATATAGGACAAGTGTTGAGGCCTAGGATCCTCTTTGTGAGGTACTTTTGCAGACTCTTCAGTTGTTGCAGGTGTCTAGTAAGGTGCAGGTTTAGACTCCCCTAGGAACAGAGGCCAAAAATACCAAAATCTGCACTGACTTCTGCCCTGGCACTGATGTCTGGCACATCCTCCTTGGTGCCGACCATTAGTGAATCTACCAAGACTCCTACGGCACAGACTTTATCAGTACCGATGACCCTCTTAGCGCCAACAATAGTCTCTCCAAGCATTCTGGTTACTTCCTCCCCTGTAAAACAAATTATTGATTAGCTGACCACAGTGCCGAAGGTAGAGAGTATACACAGGACTAGATGCTTCCCCATGTACAGATCCCTGCTTGGGTCAAAAATTAAGCCCATTGCTGGACAGGCCAGAATCACCCTCAAGGATGTCCGTCCCACCAGCACCTTTTAGAACTGGATGTAGTCGGATTAGTTGATCTGCTCTTGGCAGCCTGAGGCCTTCCTGCTCCCCCTAGGACCTCTCTCTAACCTGGAGCCGAGGGTTACTCTCGCAGGACACCCACTTGTCTTCCTCCTTCAACCTCTCCACAGGTCTTGGAGCCCACTCTGAAGATCTTGGTGCCAGCCACTTTGGTACCGATGGTGGATTCCGCCTTTGTTCAGAACAGACTCTCTGGTTTTCGGCTTCATAAGAGCAGACCCCTTCGCGGGACTGTGACTTGGCTGCAGGCTCCAGAATTCCTGGATTGGCTCAAATGTTTTCCATGGCGCCATCTACGGTTCCTAGTCCCCTGACTGTTACAAGTCCTCTTATGGCTCTTACTCTGGAGGGTGGCTTATCGGAGCGGGGTATGACCCCGGTTCCAAGGTTGTCTTTTTCTGTTCTGGGCTCCCACCCCTCTCTGGGCGGGCCTGCCTTACAGATTATGGAGGAGCTCTGACCTCAGCAGGCTCACAGTTGGCACCATCCCCATCTGAGTGTCACATCTATGTATCCTCTGGCTTGCAGCTGATGTAATCTGATACTTTGGGGCGGCAGGCACAAGAGCAGCAAGATGCCGTATTGCAGGGTTCCCCCATGTTCGTGTTTCACTGTTGCAGTCATTACATTTGGGTAATCTGCTGGCAGGTTGCCCTCGGTCGGCCTGATTAACAAAGTCTTGGGGCCTGCGTCGGTTGCTGTCCCTTCTTCCATGATGTCAGGTCGTCAGGGGTATAAAACATGCAGCCGACGCCATTACATCAGTTTTTCTTGCCGCGCAGTGCCCGAAGCAGAAGCAGTTCGCAAGTGCCGGTTGGCCGACTCCTGAAATTTTCATTTTCAAGTTTCAGAACTGAAGTCTTCAACTTAAAGCCAAGTACCTCGTTGGAGAAACTTTTTCTTGCTCCTTACCGATGTCAGTAAAAGTTAATAATTGTATTACTTGTGGGAAGCAAATACCTCAAGGATTTTCATTTGTACTGTGTTCCTTGCCTAGGCCGTGACCATGACTTACCTTGCTGTCGGTTTTGTGCTTTAATCAGTGCACTTTCCGTCGTCGGTACACTTTTTTCCTTCAAAATATTTTGGTTTTCGGTTTAATTGTCCTGAAATGACATCTGTTGGCCATCCAACTACCAGATTACTGAAAAAAGAAAGGCTGTTTAGGTCCAAAACTGTCAACGATGCTTCTCCTAAGCCACTCACCAGTTCACCGGTACTCAGTAGGCGCTTTCGCAGCCCCTGATACCTGCTACTTCTGATTTTGCAGGCCTCTGCTGAGACCCATTCGGAGTCCGGTATGCCGCAAGATGCTTCACATATGGAACCTGCGGATGTCTCTAGCTTGGATGGGTCCAGAGCCGCTGAGCAGGCACCGGCTTCTTAGGGTGCATTCAGACCTACAGACTTGTATATTAAACCCACTCCAACTACAGTGCTAAGGCTTAAATCTCGATCTAGGTCTAAAAAACCGACACCCAGGCCACATGTTCAGGCCCCTATGCCTAAAAAAACAAATGATCAAAATGGCTGAAGATTTAATTACTCTAATCAGGGGTAGTCAACCCCCCCCCCAAGAGGCCTAGGATTGAATTTGACTATGAATCTTCTGAACAGACTTTCTTTTGTCTCTTCTAATCTGGATTTGTCCATACCTACTTATGAGTACTCTGATGCAGAGGATTCCATTACCTCTGCTGCTTCACCTGAGGATTTCTCTTTTGGGGAAACTTTACACACGTTAAGGGAGCATTTCCACTGAAAGTCAGGATTTCTGAATCCAAAAAGAGGCTTGGGGATTTCCTTCTTCGTCAGCATAGGCCTTTGTTTTCGGAATCCAGTATGGCCCCTGATTCCTTGCCTCCAGCCCCTAGCAAACCAGACGGGTACTACAGAGTTCCAGAGTCCCACAAATTCCTTTTCAAAAATCCTGTTGCTGACCCTGAAACCATTTCTCAGGGGCCCAAGGGCATTAAGGCTTCTACTGCTAAAAATCCTACTCCTGATAGAGACTTCAGGGCGCTGGATAGATGGGGTAAAAAGGCTTGTACTTCTGCAACCTTGGCAAACAGGGCTTTAAACTGTCAATTCCATATACTAAAATACCAACAGCATATCATGGGACTGATTAAAAAGAAAATGTTGATTTCTGACTGTGGAGAGTAAAGATTTGCAGGATTTATTGCGTTCAGCTGAACAAGTTGGCAAACGTACTTTGCAATGTGGATGTTCATCATGCATACAGCTGCAGTCATAACAGATGGGTTTTCCTGCCGTCAGGCGGGTCCTCTGTCGGCCAAATTCCAAAGTCTAGGTCCGGTGTCGGTTGTCGCTTTTTCCCTGACGTCAGTGCAACAGGGGTATAAAAGAACCAGCCGACGCCATTTTCTTCCGTCTTTCTTGCCGCGCGGTGCCTGAAGCAGAAGCAGTTCGCAAGTGCCGGTCGGCCAACTGCTGAGATTACGAATATTTTTCAACCGAAGACTACTTGAAAGCTAAGTACCACATTGGGGAAACTTTTCTTGCCTCAGACCGATGTCAGACAAAGTTAATAATTGCATTTCATGTGGGAAGCAAATACCGCATAAGGATTTCCATTCCCTCTGTATACCTTGCTTAGGCCCAGACCACGACATCTCGGCCTGTCGTTTTTGTGCTACATTCAACAGACGCACTATTAAGCGTCGGGCGGAGTTCGCCCGACACTATTTTGGCAAAAAATTTAATTACAACGTCGTTGGATACTCAGACTCCAATTTTGAGTAAACGACGTAAAGATAAGGACCGACATATGATACGAGGTCCGCGACTATTACCGACACCATGCTAAAGCCGACTACAGGTGCTCTGGTTCCCAGCGAGGCGCCTACGCAGCCCCTGACTACCGATGGCACTTCATTAGCGGTGTCTTCTGTGCCCGAGTTCGCAGGCTCTTCGGCCCACACCCTGACTACAGATACCGAAGTCACTCTTGGCGGGGAAATTCAGTTCAGACAGGCCTGCCACCTCTCAAGGTGTTTTCAGGCCGCCTTCTTTTTCCATTAAGGCTTACACTAAATCTAAAGCAGCCATGCATTCTAAAAGACAAGCTCCACAGGGCCCCTGTTAAGGCCCTATGCCTAAAAAGCAGATGCTCAAAATGGCTGAGGATTTGATTTACTCTTATCAGGGGTTCTCAACCCCCCTCGGACAAAAGGCCCAGAGTGGAGGAAGGATGCCCTTCCTCGGACCAGGCCTCCATTACTTCAGAACATTGAGGACCAGGAACATTTTTACTCCCCTTTCGAAGATTCTGATGCAGAGGAGTCCATTCCCTCTGTCCCCCCCCCCCCCCGAGGATTACTCTTTTGGGGAAACCTTGCATACCTTGAGGGAACATTTCCACTGGGAAGGCCAAGAGTACTCAGACTCCAAGAAAAGGCTCGGGGATTTCCTCTTGCTCCCTCAGCACAGGCCTCTGGCTATACCTCCTGTCTTAGACATACTAGATGATGTGTATTCAGAGGCCAGCCTTAACCCAGATTCTTTACCTCCAGCTCCAGTCAAGCCTGACGGGTATTACCAGGTTCCTGATTCACACCAATTCCTATACAAAAGCCATGCGGCTGACACAGAAACTATTTCACAGGGTCCCAAGGGAATTAAGGCCTCCACTGCCAAAAATCCATTACCTTCAGAGAGAGATTCCAGAGCTTTAGAAAGGTGGGGGAAAAAGGTATACACCTCGACCACTTTAACCATGAGGGCATTAAACTGTCAGTTCCATATGTTAAAGTATCAACAGTTTTTGTTATCTCAGTTGAAAAGCAAAATGTCACAACCTGAACAACCAGACTTGAAGGAGTTGCAGGATTTGTTGCATAGTGCAGAGCAAGTGGGTAAACATACCTTGCAATGTGGTTTTTGATGCTTTAGAGGCCGCTTGTAGAGCTGCTGTTACAGGATCAGTCATACTTAGACATGCTTGGCTCAGAGCAAACCTTACCAGATCATGTCAAAGCCAAATTACTAGATGCACCTCTTCAAAAAGATGTATTGTGTGGTGTTAAAGCTGAGGAGGCATTAACGAAAATGGAGGAAAAGGCAAAATCAATGCAAACAGTGAAGATTTCCTACAGGTACAACCGCCACGTTTCAGTAGAAATTGGCCTTCAAAAAATTGGTCCTTTCCAGCCACGGACAGACCTCAGAGGTAGATAACAGGCGCCCGAGAGGTAGAGGGCAATCTCAAGGATCATTTAGAGGCAGACAATGGCAGACACCTACACCAAGAGGGGGTGAGGATAGTTCACAGCCATTCAGAAAGCAGACCCAATGACTTCCCCTTTGCATGCCAAGCAAGACTCAAATGGCAGCACCTTTAGGCGGCAAACTGGCATTATTTTTGAAAAATTGACATATTGTCACAAAAGACAAATGGATCCTGGACATTATAGACAGAGGCTACAGATTCCACTTTCACACCCTTCCAAAAATGAGAGGCATGCCAAACCTGCCACACAAAGGGCAGAGGCACAAAAACAAATTTCAGATCTCATGGACATGAAAGCTATTCAAGAGGTACCTGCACAAGAACACGGTCAAGGTTTTTATTCCAGACTATTCCTGGTACCAAGGAAGGGCAAAGATTGGAGACCTATTTTGGACAGATCCATCCTAAACACATATTTACTCGTGCCAAAGTTCAAGATGCTCCCATTACAGCAGCTTCTTCCCATGCTGGGCAAGAAGTCTTGGCTGGTAACCTTGGACCTCAAGGAGGCATACCTGCATGTCCCAATCAGACAAGATTGCAGAAGATACCTCAGATTTCTTGCAGGTTTATCCCATTATCAATTCTCTGCATTGCCCTTTGGCTTATCTACTGCGCCCAGAGTGTTCACAAAATGCCTGGCATCAGTAATTGCCTTCTGCAGACTTCAAGGGATACAAATATACCCATATCTGGACGACTGCCTGATCCAAGCGGACAGCAAACACACTCTTCTGAAACACCTGGCGTTTGTAATAATGTTGTTGAAATCTCTGGGATACACAGTCAACGAAAAGAAGTCAAGACTAATACCCTCTCAAACGATAATTTTCCTGGGTGCCAGCTTGGATACAAACACCCAGATGGCCTACCTCACGCCAGAGAAACAAGGGCAATTAACTCAATACTTCAGAAAACTGGCAACCTTCACCAGGCTGACTGCAAGGAAAATCCTGCAGGCTCTGGGATTCGTGGCATCTTGCATCCTGCTAATCCCATGTGCAAAGCTGCATATGAGGTAACTTCAGTGGTACCTAAAAATGGTCTCAACACAGCCACAGTTTGGAAGCAATCATACCACTGATTCCATGTCTTCAAAAGGAATTTCTGTGGTGGGCTCAAGCATGCCAAAGAAACAGGTCTCCCATTCTGCAAGCCTCAAGCAAATCCAAGTCATCACAACAGACGCCTCGGACTACGCCTGGGGGGCGTACATGACAGATCGGTGCATTCAGGGCAAATGGTCACAAAAAGAAAAGCACCTACACATCAATCAAAAGGAAATGCTAGCAGTAATAAATGCTATTATGGCTTTCAAAGACCACCTGCATCCAGGACAGCTATTGATAAGAACAGACAACACCACAGTGATGTGGTACATAAACAAACTGGGAGGAACTCATTCATATCCCCTGTGTAGACTAGCCATGTCCCTTTGGAACACGACTCTGGAATTGCAAATCCAACTTCAAGCACAATTCCTGCCAGGGAAGGAAAACACACTGGCAGACAACCTGAGCAGAAAAATGACAGATCCACACGAATGGAAGTTGCATCCTCAAGTTTTTACAATGATAATTCAAGCATGGGGAAGGCCAGACCTAGATCTCTTTGCCACCCACAGAAATTACCAATTGACAAAATTCTGCTCAAGGACCTTTCATCCACAGGCCTGGAAAGTGGACGCAGTCTTTCAGTTGGACAACAATGACGGTTTATGCCTTTCCACCTCTTCCACTGCTGGCCAAAGTTCTATTAAAAGCCAGAGCAGACAAACCAAAGATGATTATCATTGCTCCAGACTGGCCAAGACAACACTGGTACCCACTCCTGAGGAGCCTGACTCATTCCCCACCATGGATCCTGCCTCTAATGCCTCTTCTACTGACTCGGCACAACTTCAAAACTCTTCAGTCAGCTGAAAACACTCAATCTAGCCGCATGGAGGATTCCTTTAATTCACAGCAGACCTTACTCTCCAAGGAGGTGCAGGATGTCATTTTGGAGGCCAGAAGGCCTTCTACTAGAAAAGCCTACTCCGCAAAATGGAAACGGTTTTGTGCCTGGAATCAGAAAAAGGGTCAGAATCCTGGAATACTGAATTTACCTCAAATACTACAGTACCTAGCCGAGCTGCTAAGCAGTGGACTTTTATTCTCCTCCATCAAAATCCATGCCTCAGCCATTTCTGCAGAGTACAACACTGATCCTCCTTTATTCTCTCACCCTCTCTTAAGACAGTTCCTCAGAGGGGCTAAGAATATAAAACCCCCAAGGAAGCAACCAGTACCTGCTTGGGACCTCAATTTCATTCTAGAGAAACTAACCCTGCCTCCTTTTGAGCCAGCTGCTTCAACAGATCTGCAATATTTGTCATGGAAAACAGCCTTCCTTCTAGCTATCACCTCAGCACGCAGGGTTTCAGAACTACAAGCCCTCATGGCTGTGCAGCCTTTCATCATTTTCCATCAGGACAGAGTTTCCTTACGAACCAACCCTTCATTTATGCCAAAGGTAGTATCCAGGGTAGCCTTGAATCAGGCTATCCACTTGCCTACCTTTTACCCTAATCCACAAAACAAAGGGGAGAGGCTACTACATTCCTTGGACATTCACAGACAGCTCCGTTATTATTTGTACAGAACAAAGCCTTTGAGAAAATCAGAGCAACTCTGTGTCCTATGCTACAGGTGCTCAAGGGAAGCCTATTTCCAAACGGACAATCTCAAAATGGATAGCCCACTGCATACACTTTTGTTGCTCTTTTCATGGTAAAACTGTACCGTACCTACAGGCATCAGATCTCACTCCACAAGGGCCACAGCTACCTCTGCAGCTTTCCTCCGGGGGGTTCCTACCAAAGATATTTTGGAAGCAGCCACTTGGAGTTCTGTACATACTTTCTCCAAGCACTATCACCTACCATTATACTCCAAAACTAGAGCGGGCTTTGCCACTGCAGTCTTGCAGGGCATCCTGGCTCCACCTAGTTTCACTTAGTGCCTACCACCCCTTTATTAGCTTTGGGATTCTACCCATCTGTTATGACTGCAGCTGTATGCACGATGAACATGGTACAGTTTTGTACCTACCATAAATGTAGATGTTCGAGTGCTAATACAGCTGCAGTCCAGGTTTCCCTCCCTCCTTCCCCTCTTGGGACAGGCCTTATGGCTAACGCCTCCTCATACAACCTCATTGGGGTATTCTTTTATGGTGTATTTGCTTGCAACTACTGTTTTTTGATTATATTGCATTTGCTTTTTTACATAAATTTATGTTTTGCCTTCCTTCTGGGGGCACCTGACATCTGGGGCAAGAAAAACTGAAGAAAATGGCGTCGGCTGGTTCTTTTATACCCCTGTCGCACTGACGTCAGGGAAGAAGTGACGACAACCGACACCGGACCTAGACTTTGGAATTCGGCCGACCGAGGACCCGCCTGACGGTAGGAAAACCCATCTGTTATGACTGCAGCTGTATTAGCACTCTAACATCTACATTTATGGTAGGTACAAAACTGTACTTTTTGATTCCTTAGAGGCCTCTTGTAGGGCAGCTTTTACTGAGTTTGTACTTAGAAGGCATGCTTGGCTTAAGGAGCAGTCTTTGCCTGATCATGTTAAAGCAAAACTTTTGGATGCTCCTTTACAGCAGGACTGCTTATTTGGCAATAAGACTGAAGAAGTTCTAAAAAAACGATGGAAGATTAAGCTAAATCTATGCAAACTGTGAAAGATTTCTTACAAGTGTAACCTCCAAGATTTAGTAGGCATTGGCCTACTAAGAACTGTTCCTTTCCAGCTCCTTCCAGAGCCTCTACGGCCAAACCTAGATATTCCAAAACCACCAGGTTTTAGTCCCAAGGGACTTTCAGAACTAAGCAATGGGGTGCTTCCACTTCCAAATCTGGAAACAACAAGGCACCAACTTATGGTAAACAGTCTCAGTGGCTTCCCTTTGAAATTACCAAGCACTTGCCTCTTAGCCCCCCCTTTGGGGGGACAACTGGCTCTTCATTCCAGAAACTGGCAACTTATAACCCAGGACAAATGGGTTTTTAAATAGTGTCCCAGGGATAACGGATTTCATTTCCACACGCTGACAACTCCAAATGGGTGGCCATACCTGCCCCCAAATTAATGGGCAGAGGCTCAGAAACAAGTACTTTCCCTCTTAAACATGGGGGCTATTCAACTCTTACCAGAAGAGGAAAAGGGACAAGGTTTCTATTCCAGACTTTTCGTGGTACCCAGAAAAGACAAATCATGGCGTCCGGTTCAGGACCTGTCTACTCTAAACACCTTTCTGGACATTCCAAAATTCAAGATGCTGACTCTTCACCAGTTACTTCCTATGCTAGGCAAGGATGCCTGGTTGGCAACTCTCTATTTAAGAGGCTTACCTGCATATCCCAATCAGGGAATCCTGCTGAAGATTCCTACACTTCAAAGCAGGCTGCATGCATCATCAGTTCTCTGCACTGCCCTTTGGCTTGTCTACTGCGCCCAGGGTATTCACAAAGTGGCACTAGTAATTGCATTTTGCAGGCAAAGAAATATTCAGTTTTATCCATACCTGGACGATTGTCTAATAAAGGCAGAAAACCAGGCCATTCTTCTAAAACATCTGGTGTTTGTAAAAAGACTTCTAACCTGTCTAGAGTACACCATAAACAAAAATAAATCTCAAATGGTACCCTCTCAAATTACATTCCTAGGTGCAAGCTTGAATACAACTGCCCAGATGGATTTCTTTACGCCAGAAAAGGAAATTCATTTGGTGACTTAATTCAAAACAGGCGGCCACAAAAACCCTGCTATCTGCAAGGCAAATACTGCAAGCCTTGGGGGTTCATGGCCTCATGCATTCATCTAATTCCGTATGCAAGACTGCATATGAGGAAACTTCAGTGGTATTCCAAAAGTTTATGGAGTCAACATATCATACCTTGCCTGCACCTAGAGTTCCTATGGTGGGCAGAGGCCTGCCACCAAAACAAGGGACTGCCATTCACACCACCGCCTGCCGCCCAAACCCTAACTACAGATGTGTCGGACTATGCATGGGGGGGCTCATCTGGCAAGGAAGTGCATTCGGGGCAAATTGAACCCAAATCAAATGCACCTTCGTATCAATCAAAAAGAAGTGCTAGCTGTACAGAATGCACCGACAGCCTTCAAGGACTACCTTCATCCAGGACAATTACTGAAAGACTGACAACACCACGGCTATATGGTACATAAACAAGCAGGGGGGTACACATTCCTACCCCCTCTGCAGACTAGCCATGGCATTGTGGAACACTGCCCTGAGCTACCAAATACAACTACAAGCTCAATTCCTGCCAGGAAAGCAGAATGTTCTGGCAGATGAACTAAACAGAAATTTCATGGACCCTCACGAATGGAAACTAACTGTGGATTTTCAACATGTTGACACGCAAATGGGGGAGCCCAGAAATAGATCTTTTTGCCTCACCCCAGAACTACCAGTTGGACAAATTTTGCACAAGAACTCCTCACATAAAAGCCTGGAAAGTGGCTGCTCTGTCCTTCAGCTGGAAAAAACACATCAGTCTATGCCTTTTCCCCCTCTGCCTTTGCTCTCCAAAGTTCTACTAAAAGTCAAACAGGACTAACCAAAAATGATTTTGATTGCTCCAGACTGGCCTCGCCAACACTGGTACCCACTCTTGCGCAGTGTCACACATTCCTCCGTGGCACCTGCCTCCGACACCTTCCTTTACTGTCTCAGCAGGAGAACCAAATTCTGCACCCTTGGCTCCAAACATTGAAGGCTAATCACTTAAATTCACCCTTAGCATCCCTCAGCAAACCTGTGATGGATGTCATTTTGGAGGCGAGAAGACCTAGTACTAGAAAATGTTATGCTGACAAATGGAAAATATTCTGTGCCTGGAATCAGTCTCAAGGGATGAGCACAGCAGTGCCCAGTTTACCTCAGATTTTGCCATACTTAACCGAGATGCTTCATAAGGGCCTGTCTTTCTTCTATAAAAATCCATGCCTCAGCCATTTCAGCTCATTACAACACAGATCCCCCCCTTCTCTCATCCTCTTCTAAAGCAGTATATTAGAGGGGCCAAAAACTTGAGACCACACGAGTGCTCCAACTCCTGCCTGGGACCTTAACTTTGTATTGGAGAAACTCACTCTACCTCCTTTTGAGCTAGCTGCATCTGCAGACTTAAAATTTCTTTCCTGGAAAACCGCCTTCCTTTTAGCAGTCACTTCAGCTAGAAGGATATCTGAATTACAGGCCCTTGTGGCAGTGGAGCCTTTCATCTTTCATGCTGACAGGGTGTCACTCAGGATCAGTCCGTAATTCATGCCCAATGTGGTATCCAGTGTGGCTGTTAATCAGTCCATTCATTTGCCAACTTCCTTTCCCCATTCACAGAACTAAGGAAAGCGGATTCTGCATTCATCCACAGAACAAGGGAGAGCGGATTCTGCTTTTATTGCATGTACACAGACAACTTAAGATCTGAAGTAGGATATTCATTTGTCTGCAACCTGTGGGTTATGGATCCGATATCGGATCCGAACCGGCATGGTTTTCCAGCTATGGATCCAAGCTCTCAGCTCCTCCCCTCACCCATAATGCCCTGCTCTACCCTCATGACCTCAGATCTTGTTTGCCGCGCTGGTAACTGGATGTGGGTACATAGCTCTCAGCTAAGTGAACTCTTTTCTTGTTTAAAAATAGAAAATTTTTTGATTCTTTAACTAAATTTGTGTGAAAGTATTAGGTTTCCCTTTAATATAGACTGTTTTGAGTTTATTTTAAGTTAAAGTAATAATTTTTATTCCCTCCCCTCGCTGTTGCGTAGAGTGTGTGTGTAGGCCTGTGTGTTTTTTGTTGTTTAAGTTACTTTCTGTAACTTTAGGTTTTATAGATTATGGCTGAACAGCCTAAATCTATATTTTCGAAATGCTCCGAGTGTGGCCATAAGCTCTCACCGGCTGATGGCCACACTGTGTTAGTGTCTTGGGGTTGAACACCTCACATCTGGTTGTTCCATTTGTGCAGGGTTCAACCCCAGGGCACTGAGGGAGCGGAGGTCCAAGCTGGTCTTGGCGGGTCTTTTACCGCCGGACTCGGCTCCGGCCTCCGCTCCTTCGGGGACTACTGTTTCTGCAGTTGTTCCCCCTGTGGCACCCCCTCCTGCTCCTGGGACTCAAACTCCCGCTTCTGGAGAGGAGAGGGATGCGTTAAAGGACCGGAGGGAGAAGCACCACAAGCGGCGGGCCGAGACCTCTGTTTCGCCCCGCCAGCCAAGCTGGCTTCTCCCCGGCTCGGTTCGGTCTCCTCCTTCTCGGCTCCGGTCCCCTGTGTGCTTCTCACCGGGTCCTGAGGAGGAGGAGACCCGATCTCCGTCGAGGCTATCGAGGAGGCACTCCAGGCCTACCTCGGTAGCCTCTTCGAGATCTACCCATAGCCTTTCTGATGCTGATCTGGACCGGATGATGAGAAGGTTCATCCAGGCCCAGATGCAGATGGGAGTGTTTGCCTCCCCTCGGGGAGCTCAACACCCTGTTTTAGGCCTATTGCTCCTTCTCCGACCCGCTATCCGGGTTCGGAGCAACTGGAGCCGAGCAGCTTGGGAGCCGGGGGAGGGACGGAACCGATAGTACTTGGTACTGGACCCGACCCTGCCCTCGAAAAGTGCCGGACCCGATCTCGGAGCCTGGATCCGAGCCGATCCGGGGATCAGTGCTCCTTCGGTGCTGTCTGTGTCGGAGCGCACTGTCCTTCGGATCCAGTGCCGCGCCGGCTCCGATCCACTCTTCGGATCCGAGGGGAGCCGATTGTCGGATCCTTTGGTCGAGGTCGGCTCCTTCGCCTTTGATGTAGTGGAGAGGGCTCTGTTGAGGGTCTCCGGACCCCGGCACTTGCTTCGCCCGGCTCCGCTCCTCTGCACTGGGCCAGGCTTCCACCATCCGGCCCCTGGGACAGCCCGCTTGTGCCCCAAGTTGCTCCCATGGAGCAATTGCTGCTGGCGAGGACTCCTCTGACAGCCCCCAGAGGAGGCCCTCGCAAGCATACGTGCAAAAGGAGGCACATTGACTCCCGAGTCTCTCACTGAAGACACGGACTTGGAGGAAGGAAGGCTCCCCACGGTCACCCCGAGGATGTCTCCTTCGGAGACATCATGGAAATGCTCGATAGGGGGTGGTCTGCCCCAAGTCTTCCTCGGACGAGTCCGTGTTCTTGGAGGCATTCAAACGGGCCCGTCTACCTCTTGGGTGTCCCCTGCCGACCCCTGGTGGACCTTATTACCACCAGGGCGTGGAAGGAACCGGACACCGTGGAGCCAATTCCCAAAAGACCGGATAGGATCCTTAGTCCGCCTCCGACAGGACCCATTGGAGTAAGGGGCCTCCTGTAGATGCCATGTTGATGGCGGCGCCACAAAGAGGGAACTGGCTCAGGAGAGTCCCTCAGTCCACCCACCGAGCAAGGAGTCTCGATGATGGACCGCTTGGGGAAGCGGATGTTCAGTTCGGCGACCTTCTCGGTAAGGGCGCTGAACTATTTGGCACATGTTATTCGGATGCAGCGAGATCTTATTAAGAATACGCTGCATCCTCTGAGTCCATTTCGGAGGAGGACAGAGTTCTGCACTCCACCAAAATGGCCACTCTTAGGTCAGTTACAAATACTTCTATGCGGCTACTCTCCCATGCAACGGAGGCCGCTAGAGCTGCGGGACAGGACTGGTCACTAGACGTCAGGCCTGGCTCCGTCACTGCGATTTTTCTGAGCCCTTCAAGGCGTCGTTTAACGCCTTTGATGGTTCTGCTCTGTTTGGCAAGACCGTTCGCGAGACGTTGACCCAGAGCGAGAAGGACGGAAGACGCTGTCTGCCGTCGAATCCGCTTCTCTGCACCCCAGAGGCCCTATTCTAGGAACCAAAAGGGTCAGAAGAAGATGTGGTTCCGAAGTCGCAGCAGTCCCAGCCTGCTCCGGACAACCAGTCCTTCCGTGGCAGAGGAGGACAGGGAGGACGCCGCCCTAGAGGCAGAGGGGCTCCCAGAAACTTCGGGTCCAGGGAACCTTTCTCTGAACGGCCCGCGCAGCAACCCTGAGGTTGCCCGACTGCTCTACTCTGGAGGCAGTCGGGGACGTTGGGCACCTAGCGGCATGGGAGTCCATAACATCGGACCGCTGGGTTCTCCAAATCATATCCAGGGATATCGCATTCCTTTCCTTCACCTTCCAAAGTTGAAGTCCCTCCCAGACGCCCCACCCGGTCAACGGGAGGCCGCTTTGGCAGAAATTGGCCATCTGCTAAAGAAAAGAGCCATCCAGCCCGTTCCCCAGACCAGATCGGATCAGGGTTCTACTCCAGATTCTTTTAGTGCCAAAAAGACGGGGAACTAAGACCAATCCTAGACCTCTCTCTTGAATCTGGCAGTCCCCAAAGAAAAATTCGAATGGTCACTCTGCAATCTATTCTCCCCTTCTGGGAGAAAATCACTGGATGTGCTCGATAGATCTCAAGGACGCACTACCACATCCTGATGGACAGGCTCCAGGAGGTTTCTCCGCTTCGGCTGGGAGCCAGTCACTACCAGTTCCGGGTCCTTCCCTTTGGTCTCACCACAGCCCCAGGGTGTTTACCAAAGTACTAGCAGTGGTAGCGCCCACCTGAGGCTTCAGGGGTGCAGGTCTTTCCCTACCTGGACGACTGGCTCCTTACCGCCCCAACAAGGCATCTACTTCTCTTGGCGCGAGACTCCTTTCTCCATCTTGCTCCATTTCTGGGCATCACAATAAATACAAAAAGTCCAACCTGGCGCCCACACAGCTCTTAGATTTCATAGGGGCCAGACTAGACACAAGGAGTTTACGAGCCTTCCTCACTGCGGACAGAGTTCTAAATCTGCAGCTCCAGGTGCGGGCCATTCTCCATTCAAGTTCTGTTCCAGCGGAGTTGGTCCTGAGGGCTCTAGGGTCCATGGCTTGCTATAGCACTTCTTCCTCTTGCCAGGCTCAATATGCGCATTCTACAGTGGACGCTCTTAGTACAGTGGTCATACCTTGCTCTCCCATGCATCATCCCATAGCGATCAGCAAGGCTTGCAAGCGGTCCCTCTTGTGGTGGCTCCACTCCCGGATCTCCACAGGGTCGCCCATTCTGTGCTTCTCCCCTCGCCCACGGTGACCACGGACGCCTCCGCGGGGTGGGGCACTTTGCGGGCCGGACAGTCCAAGGCACGTGGAACGATTCAGAGACCTTACTGCATATCAATGTTCTAGAGATGAGAGCAGTGCTCTTAGCGTTGCTAGCACTTCAGGACTTTCTTCCCTTGGGAACAATTGCGATTCAATCGGACAATATGTCTGTTGTCTGGTACATCAACAAGCAAGGGGAACAAGGTCTTACTCTCTTTGTGGAGAGGCAATGAGAGTTTGGGCATGGGCAATCTCCACCAATCGCTTTCATAGCAACGCACATTCGGTCGGTCCAACATCCTAGCGGACAAGCTCAGTCGCACCATTCTGACCCCTTACGAGTGGTCTCTCAATTGTTAAGTAGCGAACGCATATTCGCACGGTGGGAACCCCTTCATGCGATCTTTTGCTTCTCCCTCAAACACCAAGTGCGACAGTTTTTCTCTAATACCTCCTCCCGGAGGTACCCCAAGAGACGCTCTGGTGCATGCTTGGCCACCCGGTCTTCTGTATGCCTATCCACCCTTGCCTCTGATGCTGCAAGTTCTTCAGAAAGCCTCTCGTGTGGGTTGCAGAATGATTCTCATTGCTCCATTCTGGCCTCGACAGATCTGGTTCCCCTTCCTAAGGTCTCACTCGGTGAATCCTCCTTGGATTCTAGATCCCATCCGGATCTGATATCCCATCCATCCTGCATTCCTCCTCCGAACCTGGACAACCTGAAGCTGACCGCTTGGCTGCTCCAGTTCCACTCTTGATAAGGACTCCCGGTATTTCTTCACCGGTAAAGGCTATTTTGGTGGCGGCTCATAAACCATCCTCTAGAAAGGTTTACCGAAGCAAATGGAAACGTTTCTCTGTGTGGGCGGAGCGGCAAGGCCTAAATCCTTCACGGTTCCTCTCCCTGTAGTGCTTGATTTTCTAACCTCTCTTTAATGATGGTGCCAGCAGTTCCACAGTCAAAGTTCAACTGGCGGCAATTTCTCACTATCACATTGGTCAAGATTCTAATCCTCTTATGTCAGCCAAATTGTGCAAAACATTTCTTAAAGGTACTTTCCTTCTCAGGCTCTCTATAAAACAAGCAGTTCCTCCTTGGGACCTTTCTTTGGTCCTACAGGCCTTGACCGCTCCCCCTTTTGAGCCCGCGGCTGTGGATCTCAAATTCTTGTCCTACAAGACAGCCTTTTTGGTAGCCATTACATCAGCCAAGAGAGTTTCTGAACTTCAAGCTTTATCAGCTAAACCTCCTTACTTGGTATTTCATCCGGACCGTGTCTCCCTCAGGACCAACCCGTCCTTCCTTCCTAAAATCGCTTCTGAAGCAAACATCAATCAATCCATTAACCTCCCTGTTTTCTTCCCTAAGTATGAAAACAAAGGTGAATATAAGCTACACTCTCTAGATGTTCACAGGCAACTTAGATTTTATCTCAACAGGACAGCTGGTCATAGGCAATCCGACCAGCTGTTTATTTCCTTTGCAAAATTCAATTTGGGCAAGCCAATTTCTAAAGTTTCTCTGTCCCGCTGGATTTCACAGTGCATTTTATTGGCTTATCAAGCGTCAGGAAGGCCCGACCGGAGGTGTTCATGCCCATTCAACCCGGTCAGTATCTACCTCGGCAGCCTTCAAGGCTAGGATTCCTCTAGATGATATTTGTGCAGCAGCCACGTGGGCTTCATCTCATACATTTATTTCTCACTATAAGTTGGATCTTGCATCTAGGGGTAGAGCATCCTTTGGCTCAGCGGTGCTCGGAATATCCTTCCATGATGGCCGCCCAAGATTCAGGTAGCTGGGGACTCTGTCCCACAGGTTGCAGACAAATGAATATCCTACTTCAGATTTAGAAGTTATGTACTCACCATAACGTTCCATCTGAGTAGGTGTATTCATTTGTCTGCAACCATCCCGCCCTCCTATCCCCCTGGCCTTTCAGTTTCCTGCATATTCCTTGTTACCCTTTTTAGGGTATTGTTGCTTTGGCAAACTCGATCTGAGGTCATGAGGGTAGAGCAGGGCATTATGGGTGAGGGGAGGAGCTGAGAGCTTGGATCCATAGCTGGAAAACCATGCCGGTTCGGATCCGATATCGGATCCATAACCCACAGGTTGCAGACAAATGAATACACCTACTCAGATGGAACGTTATGGTGAGTACATAACTTCTAATTTCTACTTGGACAGGACTAAATCTCGAAGAAAATCTGAACTGCTGGTAGCATTTGCTGCAGGGGCAGAGAGGAAGGCTATTTCAAAGCAAACCATTTCTAAATGGATAATCCGTTGTATTAATTTGTTATAAGAACCATGGAAAACCTATCCCCCAGGGGATCCGATCTCATTCCATCAGGGCTGCATCTACTTCAGCAGTCTTTCTCAGAGGTGTTCCTACCAGGGATATTCTAGAAGCTGCTACCTGGAGTTCAGTTCATACGTTCACCAAGCATTATCACTTACCAAATTTCTCTAAATCCAGAGCTGGCTTTGCCACTGCTGTTTTGCAGGGCCTTATAGCTGGTCATAATGCTGTATAAATCCATCCCTCCCAACCTTAGCTTTGGGAATCTACCCAAATGTAATGACTGCAACAGTGAAACACGAACCTAGTACAGTTGTGTACACTTACCATAAATGTATATGTTTGGAGTGTATTCACTGTTGCAGTCCTGGTTACCCTCCCTCCAGCCCCCTGTTTTTTTCTTTTACTATACCTTTTTTTTATTATGCTTAAAAAAAGTTGGTGTATTTGCTTTTGTTTGAAGGTATATTTTTTGTATATAGATATATATCTATATAGATATATAGATACTCCCCATTTGAGGGGCACCTGACATTTGGGGCAAGAAAAACTGATGTAATGGCGTTGGCTGCATGTTTTATACTCCTGACGTCATGGAAGAAGGGACAGCAACCGACGCAGGACCCAAGACTTTGTTAATCAGGCCGACTGAGAGCAACCTGCCAGCAGATTACCCAAATGTAATGACTGCAACAGTGAATACACTCTCATCTACATTTATGGTAAGTGTACACAACTGTGCTTTCTTAGGAGTCATCGGATCTTCCCCCTGAGGAGCCATCCCATAAGAGATCATGCAAAGAGGAAGCACCTGGATTCTCCAGAAGCATCTGTCACTGAGGATACAGATTTCTACAAAGGGGAGGGGGTCCCCTTGGTCACCCCCTAAAGATGGCTCCTTTGGAGACATCCCCTGGAAATTCTTAAACAGAGGGGTGACCAAGTCCACAAACCCATCCTCCGAGGAATCTGTTTTCTTGCAGACCTTTTGTGCCCAGCCTATTACTTTGTGGGTGACCATCCCGCCTGCTGATGAACTGATCAAACTACTCTAATTTATGTGGCATGCATGGAAGACCCCTGATACTATAGTCAATCCCCTGGAGACCAGACAAAATTCTCTGTGCCTGAGGATCAGCCCCACTGGTCAAAGGGTCTAGCCACAGAAAAGGAACTCGCTGAGGTGAGTCCAGCTGTCTATCCTCCAAACAGAGTCCCGGATGATGGACAGATTAAGGAAGCTATTTTTGCTTCAACTACCTTCGGCATACGGTCCTTGAGTTTTCTGGTACACTTCATGCGACTCCAAAGAGATCTGATGACTGAGCTTTCAGGGACCCTTAGCAGGTGGTGTCTGACTTAAGTCCGGGATAAGGTTGCCTCCCAACTTGCCACCGTAAGAGTCCATCTTCAATTCATCCATGCAGCTTATTGCACGTACAGCTGAAGGGACTTCCAGGGTAGTGGGTACAGGCGTTGCCATTAGGCATCATGCCTGGATGCGCTAATGTGACTTTGCGGACCGCTTCAAGCCTTTGTCAATGCTCCTCTTGATGCTACTTCATTATTTGGCCCAAAAGTCAGACACATGTTAGCCAGGTGTGAAAAGGACCGAAAGACTTTCTACAATGGGCGTGCGTTTTTCCACTCCTCAAAGACCTTACTCCAGGAATCAAAGGAGTGGAAAGATGTGGTTCAGAATGTCCCAAGGGCTTTTTTGGGACACACGTGGTGAGTATTCCCCCCGGGGCAGAGGTGGGGGTGACATTTAAGGAAGACACCCTTCCTGGTGCAGA